>NC_072044.1:5767485-5868820 GCF_027791375.1 Indicator indicator | reverse complement strand
TAGGAGGTGCCAACCCGTAGGCTTCAACATATTTACATCTCTCAAACCTCTTACACCATCTTACCGATAATCGTCCACGAGCCCCTCGTTATAAACTAAACGCGGCACAACCAAGTTTCACACATCAGCTCTTGACACTATTGAACACCTGGCTAATCCCCCTGCCCTTCCTTGGGGAACATTCCTCTCCAGTAGAGCCATAATCTCCTAATAGAAAACAAAGTAGAATGCGCTCAACCATATACCACAATACCCCAATAATACTGATACTACTTTTCCAAACTCAGTGATAAAACCCAACTCCAAACTACAAACACTTGCTATGCCTAGTCTTTCTCCACTTCATTCACCCCCATCTGGGTCCTTGCGAACTGAAATCTTTCAGAAATAGTCACACTGGCGATGAGAAAACCTTGTTAAACCAAAAAGCTCGGGAAGAAAAGAGTTCTATTTTTGATCACCCACACTTTACAGTAATAACATTTTTTCCCCTTCCTTTTCTGAATTCTATCTACCTCCCGACGGAATGGTGGAACATCCCTATGACATCAAACATGCAACACTAGAGGAAATCGCAAAAAAGAGTAAGCGTGGCGTGTAGAAGAAAAGGGGATTATCCGTGTGTAACAGGGATAGAGCGCCAAAGCACAACACTACAATCCGCAATAAGGCAACGTCTTCAGCACTTATCCAAAAAACACAGAAACACCTAATCACTAGCAAAGGCGGGCCAAATGCTATTCCCCAAATGGACATCAAAGTCTATTTTGGACATCTTACTAAAACCTCCAACCCACAAACACAAAATACATGACCTTGGTTGTATAGAAGCGTCACGGTCCCCTCAAACCCTTACCCACCTCCCAAGTGCTAAATGAACAAATGCCTCTACACTATTATCCTAACCCACATCACAACAAATCACGAAATTGAAGGAAAGTACTTAATGCATGCAGACAGAAGACAACCAGGTAAGACCACCAACAAATAAGTTTTTTATTTAATTTAAACTCTGACTCTTAACTAAATCTAAAGCCTATAAAAGAGTTCCTTTTAGCGACTTAACCAACATACATGCAACAAACCAGCAGGAGATCCTATTCTTACACTCTTCTACTCCCGTTCACTACCCGGTATTTCTTCTATCTATCTCACTATTTATAATCCCCTATAAAGAATATATCACTTTCTTCCATTTTCTACATAGATCAAACTAAACTCTTCTTATTATATATTTATTTCCCCATCAGGCTTTTAAGCTAACTCGAACATTAGCGAGCTAAATAGGCACGAACCTTTTTACCTCTTTCTGAACGCCCTTTTAAGCCTCTCCACTCTATCAACAACTCCATAGTAGCAACGACTAACATATCCTCACCAGAACGACTGTCTGTAAAAGTGACATAAGAATCTATCCGCCTAACCCCATATCCTTTTTGGGTGGACCTCAGTCAACCAAAAAGCTATAGGTTCCCCCAAGCAGCGTTACTCCTTCCAACAGAAGGAGGCCTGCAACAACAATCTCAACATCCATGGCTTCAAATTCATCCTGATAAACTACAGTCTACACTATAGCCTTTAGATTTATCCCACACAAGGGACCTGCTAGAAGACATAAAATAGCACCCACCCCAACAGCTAAAAGAGCTGCGGCCCCTATTTTAAAAAAATACAGACTCTACCAACAGAGAAGAAATGTGCTAATGCTTCGCCCTAACAAACGAACTTCCTGGCAACTGTGTTTGTTAGAATGTACTAGAAAGTTAAGTGCTGCTTTGGACAGATATTTTGAAACGCTCCCAAAACCATAGTAACCCATTGGGAGCCAAACAGCAAGGTTTACCACTCAGCAGGCAAGGCGTCATCACCCAGAAAATGGGCAAAAAAAAACCACAACACCCGGCTTTTGGGGGCTCTTCTTAATGAAAAAGATCTCAAAGACCGCGATCACCCCTCCCATAAATCCTAAACAACCGCACCGAATCTCCAATCTGGAGCCCCAAAGCAAAAAGCCCCCGGCACCACGAACCAAAAACCCAAAAGATAACTATCACCAATCACCCCAATCAAACACCCTACAGAGAACATTCTCCGTCCCTCACAAACCATGGTAGGAAAAACGGCGTGAACAGGAGAACCCTTCCCTGTCGGTGCCCTCTTCTCTGTCCCTAAAAAACAATCCAGACTGGGGCCACGACGCACCCACATACAAAAGAAGCCTCTGGCGCACTATCGCCCTCACTTTCTCAAACACTCTTGCCCATCTCGCAACACACCACTCCCATCCCAGCCCTAAACTTTTGAAAAGTACCATTGACAATCCACAATCCCCTCCTCCCGGCCCCACCAGCCTTTCCCCTCTCCTCAAAGAATAAAACAAACCCACAGGCCTCTCCAACCATCCGCTCTTGCACCTCAGGCCCCTAAGAAGTTCAGCTCGAAGCTTTGTACCTCATTCTGTTCCCTTTCCCGTAGCCTTAGTGGATTCCCGTGGCAAGAAGTAAGACAAGCTGCGGCAACGGAGAAGGGGTCCTCAGGAGAACACCCAAAACAGTGCTTGGGGAGGAAGGAAACCCCAGCAGCTGCAAAACGCGAACGGCCCATTTCTCGGGGGGACGAGGTATAGATGACTCAGGACCAATAAGAGAACAGAAGAAAAAAACCCAGAAACAAAGCGCCTGAATAGGAAAACATGAAATGACCCGTTCCTCAGCTGCCTCTCTATTACCAAAAAAGCTTTTCCATCCAAACCAAGGGAAGCGCCTAATGGGAGCGCACTCACGATCTGCAGGGGGCTTTCTCAGGGTCTAAAAATCTCCACATCACACCTCACTATACCATCTAGGTCATCCCATGATACATCACAATATGAACAGACGCAAAACTCAGGCCATGAAATCATATTAGTGCCAGAGGGACGGTTTTTTAGTCTTTGTGAGACACATACTTTTAACCTGCCAGGACACAAAAAAAACTCTCTTCTCTTCCTCTATCTGAGCTTGCGAATCTCCCACCGAGCGATTCCATGGACACCGGCTTGCCCCCGTGGAACGGGTCACGGAATCTGGTAAACCGCGTCTATCCCCACATCCCCCTGACAAAACGGCGATGTAATCAAGGAAACACCCCCAGCTGGGCTGGGTTTGGGCAGCATACTTGGGGACCACAATAGGTTTACACCACTCGGAGCTAAAATCCTCACATGAGCTTCTCCATTCATTCAACCCCAGAAAAGAATCATATGGATTCTTATCTACACCACAGGCCTAGGGAAGTTGTAACAGACAATAAGTACACCGAAGAATGTCAAAATGACTGAAATAAGACAACAGAGTTTCATTGATGACCGGACTAAAAATGCACTAAACAAAATAGCCAAAGTTACTTATATATCCTCCTACATTCCCTATTCTCGTTCTGCCCATAGGGAAGATTACCAATCTTATGTAGGAAGTAAATGTTATGGCACCCCGAACACACACGGGTTTTCACCTAACAACCTAGCCATGACGCAAAAACTCGATTTATACCTGAGCACGGTTGCGGACTACTTTGCTGTAAAACCCCAAATAGGTTCTGCAGTCCATCACACAAAACTACCACACTTGTGGTCATTTCACACTAACAACAGCCACTCCATCCACGGTGCAAAATGTTTACCCAAGACTCCCCCAGCCAGACCCAGCAACCATGCTCCTGCTCTCACCGCATCGGGGTGCCCTATAAGCTGGGTCGCTTCGACTTACTAACTGAGCTTTTCGGTTCGACCACCTATCCTGTTAACTACAGCCACAAGCATCTTGTTCAGCCCCCAGCTAACCCAACATGCCCTTTCCCGAGATGGTAACTATTCTTACCCTGCTCTCCTCTCCTGCCGCACGACCACAAACAACCACAGCCAGAACTATTATCTTCTGTCATAGCCACACCACACCCTTAGACGACTAGCACAGAGAACAAAACTGGTCAAGGGCCACTCAACACATTATACCAATTCATGCAGGTAAGAAATCAGCCTTCCCCACTTTACAGCATGCCCCTGTCTTGCACCAACCAGTAAATCAAGGGGGTTTCTCTAGTAGGGGTTAGGGAAAAACTCGGTGTGCTTTTGTCGTCATCAGCCCATTTTAATTAGCCAACTTTACAAACCTGGGCTCACACAGCCAATCAATTCTTTTTTTATAACTCGCTTATCCTTGTGGAGGGGGATTGGGGACAAGCGGGGAACAAATAGTCGTCTTACAATGCGGCATGCTCCTAGCAACTTGTTGCCCCTTAACACATATCCGCATGGGCACACTTCCGTCCCTAGCGGTTTATTAGCATAGGCTCCCTTCCTTCACCCATCCCCAATAAGCCATGAAAATATTAAAATTCCCCACGGGGGAGCCCCACATCCGGACACAAGGCCCTGGTCATGGGAAACGAAGCTGTGGTTGTACTTTAGGTAGTTAGGTGGCCCCAATTAACTTGGCGTCCACTGCGGCAACCCCGCTTGCCAAAACAAACTAACAGCTAGGGCCGCCAATCAGACAAACTGTAGCAATAGGCAAACACCAGCCCACCGCAGTACTAAGCGCGTAACCCTCAGGAGGGGCTAGCTGGCTCCCCAAATACCATCTGGCTTAAAGAAACAACCCAAACTTAGACAGTCCCAAAGACAGGAAAATGGCCTAACCAGCAAAATATACCCTGCCCGTCCTGGCCACGAATGGGGGGGGTTGTCCCACCCCCTTTATAAGAATATATACTCACGACAAAAACCACCCTGGTTCTCAGAACATTTTGATGTAGTCCCCAACTAACATAAAATATACTAATAAAGAGAACAACTGAAGTGAAGTGCATAGATGAACGCGCCCTCTTGAGGAGAAGTGGCACCCCTGGCAAGCCCCAGAGCTTAAAACGACAACAGAGAAGAGAAGCATGGTATCGGCGTCCACTGGCAGGTAGTTATTTTCCCTCTTTCAAACCCACCGCAAGGAGAAAGAAAAAAGGATGCGACCCCTTGATGAGGTGAGCGACCATCCATTCCGCCCCCCATCAATACAAACTACACCAAACCTCCACCACCCTGGAAAAGAACCAGGCGTTGAGATTGGAGGTATAAGTTGGGCACGCAATCCACCCTCATTCCTCCCTGGTGGCAACAGCCACACTAGGAACCCAGGCACAAGAAGGAATAAACAAACCTGACAAACATAAGGAAAGAAATAAATTAATGTTGCAGAAGCCCAGGCAAGCGAGTCTTATTAGTTCCTCAATCTCCTATCCTCTTCAACTTAGCACAAAAAAGGGTTTTTTTATCTCAGACACACAAACAAACAGCTACCCGGTGGACGCCGAAATGGAATCCCTTGCCCCAAAAGGCAGTGGCCTGGTTCCTTAGGGTGAAGCGCGGAAAACAACCTCCACTCAAAACCCAAGTGCGAAAACACAGTCGAAACCGCCTCATAAAGGTCATGTGTCTCGTGACTGCCTCACCTAATGATGTGCCCCTTCTCGTGAGCAACTCAAGCATTTCGAGCCCACACAGCAGACAGCGAGCCAAACCTAATCTCAAAAAAATGGCTCAATACCCGGTGTACGAACCATGACATAGTTCAGCTCTCGTAGATCCAATCTACCTGCACGACATTATCCCCATTTGAGCTTCCACATACCATGGAATCTTAATGGTACAAGAGAAAAAAAATGCTGCGGGGGGATGTTAAACCAGTTCACGCAGTAGTGAGCCCACATGCGATCAGGCGGAGAGCGCTTTGAGGGCGTTTAACTTCCGAACCAAACACGCGCCTCCTTCCCTTCATGCGTTTTATCCCCACAAAATGCTTGGCCTCTAAGCCACAATATACAACCATCGCCGCTCTTCAGGTTTTATCACATTTGCAGTAGTGCAGTGGGCGAGTACTATCTCCTTTTTTGTTTTTAGAACCATGCCTTTCCCATCCACACCTGTGAAGAGGCCTCACCTCCCACCCGGCATTTACTGATGGAGGCTCCAAAGGTCAGGCCCAATCCCCCCAGAAGTGCCCATCTGGAGCAGGGTTTGGTAGGGGAACGGTCCGCCTCCAATGACATAACAGCCTTCAGCTTGTGACATCTATTGGGCAGCCCCGACAGTTTTATATATTCATGGATGAGCACACAAAGCCTCTAGATAGGACCCCTTAATTTTAATATTTTTTTTACTTTTTGTGGGTTCCCCCCCCATTCCTGAGGGGAAGAACCAGTGGTGAAAACATGCCCCTCGTTTAATATACTCACACTCTCCTTAGCCAGAAGAACTGAAAAAGGTAAACCATGCAACTCACAAAGGAAGGTCGACCCCCAAATAATCCAATCGGCTTGAGTACTTGGGGGTTCAAGCCGGGTTGCGCTCCTGCAAAGGAGCAGTATTGAGCGCGGGAAGAGCGCCTCAGCACCTAATTTTATGCTTACGCGAGCCAAAGACCACCCTTTCTGTAACACCGCGCGTCAACTACCGGAATACCTCAGAACGCAAGTCAGACACCAACTGAAAACCCTGCCTATCATAGTTCCATCCACAACAGAGATAGACCACATTCTCAGAAAGCACAGATCCAACTTGGCCCCCAATACATATGGCATGAGCTCCAAGCGCACGAAAGCAAACACATTCCAAAAACCAATCTAAACAGCATTTCAAGGTGGGTCTGGAAAGTATACACGCATTCCCTCTTTGCGCCTCGCCCTTCCAAGTGAGGCCAGGGCTTATCTATATCAACAAAAGCAGTCCAGCCTTCTCCCCTGCAGACGTTTGGAGGGAAGACCATCGAGAGAGGACAGAGGCGTACTCTTCCCACCGGCAAGATCAATTTGAGCGCCACGGGAGTTTCATCCTCCCTCCCCCCCCTACCACAATAAACTCTGACCCCTTCGGGCGGTGGAAGACCCCACTCCACCTGGATAATAACACCTGCATAAACTCCCCAACCCAACCTATTTCCTGGGGCACCCCACATAAACCTTCAAAGAAAGGGACCAGGGAATCCATGCTAATGGGGGACTGTACGAAAGCACACCAATGCCGAAAGGGGACGGAGTAGTCAGTGCAACGAAAAAGCGCAGCCCCGGGAGCTCCTAGGTGGTCGTCTAGGGATCCCCACCCCCCATGGCGAACAGAGAGAAAGAAAAACTGAGAGAGGTAAATCCGTCTCACATAAATAAGCTCCCAACGAAAACTATACCATGCAGGTCGATCTTATTTTAAAGGGGTATGGGGCGTTTCCCCAGCGCGACAGGAAGGGCGACCACGGGAAACAAGCCTCCCCTGCCGTCAACACGCACACCTTCGTTGCCTAGGTGATCAGGCAGGACAATCAAGGATAAATAAAGACGCAACTAAAAAACCTTGAGGAATGGGAAACCTGCGAGCACAGAGTAGGATTACCCCCCAACCAGGTGTTCCCCCCAGCCCACAGGCAACCTTGGGACACAGCGAACAAGGCCTATTTGCCCCAGCCAGAGAAGAGATTGTTCCGGAAGTCTCCTTCGTCCACAAAATGGAGCTTCTCATCCCTATCAAAGGCCCGTCACCTGGTCCTGGCTGCTCGCACCTTCTGTTGTGGGACTGAGAGCGTAATTCCTCCTGGCGACCTGCTTGAGTTTCCTAATCGACTCCCTGGTCCAAACAGCAACAGGGCGCTTCCCCAGCGACACCTCATAACAAAGATGCCTACCACACACAAGGTTATCTTCATCCACTTCCATCCCTTCAACCACTCCCCCTTGGCAAGAATTAAACGCCTGTGACAACAGCAAAATCCTCTTTCATCCAACATAACTAATCAAAATACATATGAAGGATCTAGCCACCCCACTACCAGTTCTTTTCTGTTCATGTGCCCCTGACCTACCAAAACTCCACATCTAAACTCATCTGTCCTCGCTTCCCTCTATTTTATGTCTATTCATTAGCGGACACCCAACATACTGTTTTCCACTAACACTTATTTTTTTTCGTAGGCAACTGGAGGAAGATAGCCCTAAAAAAAACGTACAACAAGAATGAGATAAATGCAAGAAATCCTTTGGTTGCCACTATTATTTTTTAAAACTTGAGTAGAACACGAAGCGATTGTTTATTACTACTCAACGAACTTATGCGCAACTCACAACACAAACTCACAGAACTAGACAAAATTGGCTAGAGTTGATCCCAAAACGCAACCCAATTCAATGTCCTTTCAAGCGCACTGGCACGTTCTTCATCTGCTATCTTCTTTTCTGACTCGTACTCCCCTAAACTGGGAACTGCGCATCATAGTGGCGAACTAGATCACTCCTATTACTCCCCTGAAACAAGCGTTTTCATAGTGAATAGCCTGAAGCCCAGACACTAGCATCTCGGCGAGGAAAATGGCAATAGTAACACTACCCTCAATAAGGCAGAGTAACGCCCCAACGCATCTTAACAACAATAGACTACTCCCCACTCCTGGATTTGAAGCGCTACACGGAGCAAATACTTTATTTCAGTACCTGCCTAAAGTCGAAATATGAACACCAACACAGCGCCGAAGCAGCGCCCCCTCCAGTATCCTGTTAAAATAAATTGTCTTATAGCGACTCAGCCCCCGCCTGTTAGAATAACAACGAAAATTTCCTCTTTCATTAAAATTCCATAAATGCAATATATTGTGGCGCTGTGTGATAGAACATTTTAGCTTTCCAATGGGCACCCCTCACAAAACGCTCTGGAGTGGACGTTCTTATGGCCTAACGAACCATCAACTACCCAGAACACTGGGCGATCCGCGAGGACACACAGTGCGATTTTTAGATGCACTGCCTGGAGGGCGTGAAAACAAACGGGAAAACAGGCCTTCTTAGCCATAAAGAAACGAAGGCCAAAGACCACTTGGGACTCAGCCTGGCACACTTAGCGCAAGTGAGGCCTTACCATTTTGAAGGTCCCAGACCTTCAAGATATGAGGATCATCTATTTTTCACTCAAAACAAGCCCAAAGTTTTGCCAGGGCTCCTCACTCCCCCTCGCCAAACTTGAAAAGGTCAAAAGACACAGCAAAACCTCTCCCCACGCTAACACTACACGAGCATTAAGCAGATTAGCAACCCACTATTAGAGTGGCATTTGCGCAAGGATGCCCGCTGTGCCTTCTCCAGGCATACAAAAAGAAAAGGAACCCGACATGGTGGGAGTGCCTTTACGGCGTTCAACGATCTCGGTCCTGTAACAATGCGACAGCCCCCGTCAGCGGTATATAGGTGCTCAGGATACGAAGCCAAGAAACTACACACAAACCAACAGTAAGTGTCCCTGGCTGGATCCAGCAACTAGACTGTTAGGCATTGCACACCAAAAAAAGGAAGTACCAAAACCGACGGCAACAAGTGAAGAATCATAGTCCCTCACCACTTAGATTACACTCAACAAACTTGGGGTCCCCCCACACTTCACCGAACCCCTCTCCAACCTATGAAGTGATAAACACTGTAGAGCGAACTAGTCCTCCGGGCCAGTAGCGGGCGCATTCCCCCCAGAAAGGAAAGAGCGCAACCGCGATAGCTCATCACGTTGGAAAGCAGACGGGAAATATCTCTGCGTGCCGACGCAAGCACCAGGCGCTGGTTGCACGCCGACGCCAGTCTGAGGCGCACCCCCATGAGCAGCACGCAGTTTTATTTTTTCGACGAGACAACAGAACCGCCAGAAACACGGGCAGGACCAGCAAGGGCATAACACCCAATTCAATTTGCTTTTCGCTTACAACTCCCCCTGAAAGTTTACTGCATTGGGATTTGGTTCCCCCCCCGCCTTTCTCTCACGCTTCGTAAACACAAATGGGATAAGGGTAACAAGAAAAAAAGGCCTCAGATTGCAACCATGGGAGGGTTTTAAGGTTTTTTTGGGAAACATCAAGAAGAAAAGCATAACTCTCACCCTCCACCTCCCTCCAGCCTGCCCAACCCCCGGCTCTTCCCCCTCTCAACCCACCCAAGCCCCTGCCCAGGCACACACAGGACGCCTTTACGCCGCCCCCCCCGAGCACCCTGAGGCTTCCTTCGCGGCTTATTAATGAACACCCTCTCCCACTCTCCTCTCATGAAAAACCCCCACCCATCCCTCGGAAACGCGTGCCTACCCTTCAACTATTCACATCGTCCAGAGCTGCAGAGCACCAATGTGAACGTGCTCCTCCCCCCGAGGCCCCTTACCCCACTGAGACATTCCACCGTCCATCTTCCAAACACCACCCCAAACCACACCCGCCGCCCGTACCACCTATCTGGCAGGAAGAGCTCAGAAGAAAAACCTGCGTCGCAAAATCCCATCTCATGTAACTCAAAATCCTGGTCACCCTGCCCACGCACAAGCGCTGGCAGAAATACAAACCCACAGATGCAGCTGGGCCCTTCTCAGGAATCATTCGTGCCTCGCTCAGCGCGCCTAAGCTTGCGCCAGCCGAGGGGCAACTGGACGACCACAGTCACCGCTAGGCTGGGCAGACCCCCGCCAGCCTAAGCCCCAGGCCACCGCGCACTCATGGGGAGCTCGCAGCCCTGCCTCCACCTACTCCCCCCCGTCTGCCCCCACTCGACCAAGACCGATCTAAAACCATAAAAGCTCGCTCACTACACCGCCCTTGCTCCCCAGCCGTGGCTCTTTTCTGGAGAACTACCCCGCATCCCCGTGTCTTCCATAGCCCCCATAGTCGCGAACATGGACCTACGTCTGCGCTAGTCGGCAAAACTCAGTCCCGGGGGGGACAGCCGCACTCTCTTCCTACCCCCTCATCCTACTAGGCTAAACCGACAGGCCCCCCGCCCCCCAACCCCAGGCCTCCCGGCGCGGGCGGCCCCTCACGAGCGACCAGCGCTTATCTCGCCCGGCAAACAGCCCGGCGCGCGGCTCACCACCAAGCCGTTCGCCTCCCGAGAAACGCGCCCAGCGGAACCAAAGCGACGCAAACGCCAACAGCCACACCCCTGAGCGGCCAGAGACATGTTGCGCCACCCTGGTCTGGCCACTCGGACCATTGCTGAGGACAATCCCTGTTGAGCTGTGTGGTGCCCTGGCCACATAGCTTGCTGCTCGTCCGAGCTGGCTAGTGGGCACGGCGTGCCTATGCGCTTTGCAGGAACTGAGGTGCTGCTAGGAATGCCCTAGCGTGCCACAGTGGTGCAGGGTGGTCAACGCTGTGCGCCTGCGTGGCTCTGCCCACCTGCACGGAAGAGGAGCTGTGCGATGCTCGAGCAAAAAAGCTAGGGTCCAGGA
Organism: Indicator indicator; assembly: GCF_027791375.1. Lineage (NCBI taxonomy): Eukaryota > Metazoa > Chordata > Aves > Piciformes > Indicatoridae > Indicator > Indicator indicator. The sequence continues at coordinate 5,857,557 of NC_072044.1, read as the reverse complement.
GTATGGACGAGTCTCTGTAGAAAATAGGCGGTGGTGTAGCTGTGCCTCTGCGTGTGACGCTGGTGGCACGTGCTGCCGTCATACTGAATCCTGCCAAGTACCACGCGGAGCCCTTGTCGTAGAGATGAAAGATCACGTAGGGTCCATAAATGAGAGCTTGCTTGGTGGTAATCTCGATGCATGCTGGACAATGGTCGCGTCAATGCAGCCAACTGGCGAGCGAATGCTCGGAGCATGTAGGATAATGCCACATAGGTCCAAGATCGGTCATGCTGGTGGGCCTCTTGCTCCTGCTGGCTCTAAGGCTTCTACCTGCGAGAGACTTGGAAGACGCTGAGATAGTCGGCACTGAATGTCCTAGGGTCCTCTTAGAATCACGTTCGTATTCTGTCTGCCCATGTACATGCCACCCCCATACTGTCAGCTGCCCTCTGGACAGACGATGATAGAGTCTTGCACTTAATATGCGCTGTCTTGGATACTTATTAACTATGTTGCTGCTGGTGCTTGGGCCTGGGAAGTAGAAGCGCGCCTTGGCAGACTCAGAGGACGAGTGATCTTCAGAGGGAGGCTAAGTCGACTGAGAGCTGCCGAACTAGGTCAAAGGTATCGGTAGATAGTTGGTAGCTGGCCGACCCTGTGCGTGAGATTCGGCGAGACTGTGCGGTTGGAGTGTGTGCCGTTAGGGAGGTTGTTTGAGGTGAAGTAGTATGAATGGTAGCTGAGAGAGATCTGTTGAGCGAATGGAGATGTGTGACTGGTTAGGCCGAGGAGAAATATCCCCATTAATGCCTCGGCGCAAACCCTTTTATTGCATAAAGTGTGGGGTAATCAGGTGAAAGAATTGGAGATGTGGGTTGGAGGTGCTGGGTTGCGATGCCAAGGTGGTGGAACTAGAACAGTATGTGCGGTCTGGCAGTATGTGTGGGTCTGAGAAGATGTTGGGGTTGGAGATGTATGGGGGGGGTGGTGTGTGTCTAGGAGTATTGTGGGGTATGGACGACTGGGGGTCAGCGTGAGACGTACTGCGCTGGTCTTGGAAGATGATAACGTTAGGAGAATTCGTGGTCTATGAAGTAGGTGGTGAGAGTTGGAGAGTATGTGGGAGCGTCTGCTTAGCGCATCGTAGGTATAGGATTGGGTGTTAGGATTAGGAAGCGTCCGCGCTTGAGGTGACATGGTGTGGTGAGAGACTGTGGAGTATGGAAGTCGTGGCGTGCCTGAGATGTTGAGATGATGAGACTGAGGCTTATGAGAATGTGGGCTCTGGAGCGTCGTGGGTTTGCAAGACGTGGGAATTCTCCTGGAGCAGTATTGGGTTCAGGAGATGTCAGTTAGGTTGACGAGGATGTGGGCGTTTCGGACGCTAGCAGATAGTGAGATTGTCGCAGATGTGGGGTTGGAGCGTGTGGAAGTTGGAGAGGGTGCGGTTGCGAGAGCTGGGCTTAGGAGATGTGGGTTCGGAGCGTGAGAGAGTTATCAGCGATCTTACCGTCAGCGGTGTGGAAGTTGAGAGGTAGTGGATAATCAGGAGAGATTTCTGAGGGGCATAAGGAGCATGTTCGGTTGGGCACGCAAGATGGTTGAGTGTTGTGAGGTAGTGGCGCTTGGCACGATGTGGGCTTGTGTTGGCAGGTGTGCGTGTGCGATAGTGGAAGGTTGAGACCGGAGCTCTGTGGGTCTGGACGCAGGTGAAATCAGGGGTATCGCGCAGATTGCTGGGCTTCGGAGGGTTGTACAGGGTTAGTAGGATTGTATCGTGGGGTTACAGGTAGGTGTCGTAGTGGAGAAGCTGGCGGTCTCCCGGCATCTGACTGGCTATGAGATAAGAGTGGGTTGATGAGTGGTAGGGAGATACGTGATGCGATACGTGAGGTATGGAGGTGTGCGCCTAGGAGATGTAAGGGTTGGCCGCGTGTCAGGGCTTGGAGGATGATGTGATGGATTCGGAGAGTGGCCTTGGGCTTGGAGGTGATGAGCGTTGGCAGGTGTCGGGTCTGGCTCAGCGTGATGAGTTGTTGGGACATGGCGAGGAAAGTGGGATGTTGGAGAACTGTTGGGTCAGGAGTGTGGAGCTCCCGGGGGGAGAATGTTGGGGAGTATGGCGAGGCTGTGGGCCTGATGGGGAGTACTGTGGGCTCTGGAGGTGAGAGCTAGTGCCTTGGTCACGAAGTTGAAGACCCGTGAGTGAAGGGGTGTCGGGTTCCCCTGAGGTGCTAGGTAGATTCTGGCGGAGTGTGTAGGGGTATGTTGATAGGTGTGGGTGTGACAGACCTGTGGAAGGTTGCCCGGGTATGGTAAGTGGTTTCGTGAGATAATGGGGAGTATTTCAGAGATGGATGGGGTGCGTGTATAGATGTGAGGCTTGGAGAGATGTGGGAAGATTGAGAGAGATCGCGTGGTTCTTGGCGATATATAGAGGGTTGGAGATCCCGAGTGGATGGAAAGAGATGTGCGGTTTAGTGAGTATCGTCGCGGCTGAGAGTACGAGTAGAGGTTGAGTATTAGAAGTACGCTCTGCTGTGAGAGGTGAGAGCATGGTATTGCGTTGGAGATGTGGGCGCGCATTGGGAGGCATTGTGGGTTAGGAGCTGTCGCGCTTGAGATCGCCTGTCGTCCCTGGAATCATGTCGCCGCAAGCTTGCCCTGAGATGGTGGGTTAGTAGGAATGGCTGTGGGCTAGGATGAGTTCGGTATGCGTGAGAGGTGCTGGGTTCCTGTGAGACAGTGAGGTATGCTGTATGAGTGGGGCTGTGGTGATCGTGGGGTGGTGGTAGACAATGTCGGGTCTGCGAGAGGAAGCTGGGTCTAGAGGATGTCGGTGGTTCGCGATACTATGATGGGCTATTGAGCGCCAATGTAGCGGGTATGCGAGATGCATGTTGCGCTCTGGAGTGTCCGTCGGTTGGCGTATGCAGCAGGAGTTGGAGATTGTGGGGTTATGCGAGACATGAAGTGGCAGTTGAGAGATGTGTGAGTTTGGATAACAGATGCTATATGTTGACGATACGTTGCGTTGGCAGGTGTGGGTCTGCGTAGGAAAACAGTGAGTTGTTCGGCCAATAGATGTGGTGTTGGAGATTTGCTCGGGGTCTAGGAGTTAACGTGCCGCTTAGCGTTGAGTAGGTGTGAGGTTAGGTAGGCTGTGGCCCGTATGCGAGCGTGTGAGAAATCCCTGCGAGCATCGATGAGAACGTAAATTGAGAGAGTGTGGAAGTTGGTAAGGAGTGGGTTGTGATGTTACAACTGTGCGATGCATTGGAGATTGTTCGGGGCTTCGCAGGATGGACTGGGCGGTTTAGGACAGATGCTGAAAGGATTCGGAGCGTGAGTTTGCGGGTTGGACGCGGCGTGTGGCGAGGTTGGCAAGTGATGAAGATTGAGACTGTGGGGTTAAAGACTGATGATGTGTGGTGATGGACATGTGTCGGGCTCTGCGGCCGCTGTCGCAGGTTGGATTGTCGTGTATGTTGGGAGGTCAATGTTCGAAATTCCAGGGTTTTTTAGGTGTTTTGGTTTGGCATTGGTAGTCTGTGCCTGTGAGGTTTTAATTGCTGAGAGATTTGTGGGAATTGGAGCGTGATGGGTTGAGATGAAGTGCTGGTTCCGCGAGGGTGTTGGGCTTTTTTGGAAGGTGCCTGGGTTAGGAGGTGACTGCATTGGGCAAGTGGCCGCGCTGGTTGGGAAAGATGTTCGGGGGACTTGAAGATAGGAAAGTAAGTGTGTTAAGGAGGTTGTGTGATTAGAAAGAGAGTGTAGGGTTCTGGAGAGTCGCATGGTTGGAAGGAGATGGCTAGAGAGGACTCTCTCTGGAGGTGTGGTTGAGTGCTGTATTTGATCTTAAGGCAGTGAGCCGTGGAAACCTATGGGTTGGATGGTGTTGGGCTGTTGTAGATGTTTATGGTTGCCAGTGTGGGTTCCAGTGACTACGGTTGTAGAGGTATAGGAATTCCGCTTGCGCGTTTGGCTACCCTTTATGATGTGTCGCAGAGTAGAGCTTTGGCCAGGTGTGGCGCTTGGACTGAAGTAAGATGAAGATAGTGGAGATAGAAATGGGGGTTGGATGGTCCCCTGGAGTTGAAGACGAGTGATAGGTTCGGTACGATGTGGGTTGGAGACTGTCCGCGAGGTAGTTCGAGGTAGTGAGATGCATGAGGTAGATGTGGGGCTTCAATGAGTTAGAGTGTGAGAGGTTGGCAGGATGGACCGTTTGGCGTTTGGCAGGCTGTGAGGGTTCCGGAGATCCAGAATGGAGTTGAGATCGTGCGGTTGGCACACAGGGATCGTGTTTGGGAGGAGGTAGGTTGTGGTGTGCGCACTGGTTGTGCGGTTGGATGTGTCCGCCGCATGTGCTGGCGAGATGTCGATAGGTTAGGAAGATGACTGAGGTAGAGAGTATGTGCCGGATGGCACGGTTTGCGCGGCTTCGGAGCTGTTGATGGTAACTTGTTTTAGGTTGTGGGTCTCAGTTAGAGTCGTGTGGCGTTGAGAGCATGGGCGGTGTTCAGCTGGAGTATTTGCAGAGAAGAAATTGGCTGGACGGAGTGTGGTGACTGAGTAGCTCAGAGGTCCTCTCAGGCTACTCGGCCTGGGAACCAGCCAGCTAGACCAGATACATAGCTTTCTCGCTTCTCGAGCCTTTGCTCTGGTCCTGTGTGCGTGCACATTTTACAAAGTGTTTGACATAGCTCAAAGTCTCAGACTGTCCTTCCTCTCTACTAGCTCGCAAAATTGTGCCTACATCTGCCAGGTCCTGTGCTGAGAACTTCAGTCAGTTAGCTAATAGTCGGTAAGCAATGGCTACCTACTGGAAAGCTTTGTATCAAATTCTGCTGTGTCGCCTGGCAGCGTGGAGGAGCGTATTGCTGTGCCAGCATCCATGGTGTGTAGGGGTGGCTGGGGTTGTGCTACATGTAGGTCAGAGCCACTGCAGACTTGTGTTCCTCTACAGATATTTCCCTGAAGTCCCCTTAAGCCTGTGGTGAGGTGCTGGGGATTTGGATGCTTCTTGGAATTTACATGGCGAATCTATCTCATACCTAGCTTCCTACCCATGGCACTGCGCCTTCTACAAAGAGGCTGTGCACAGGGCACTCGCACTGAGCTAGCTTGCCGAGGACCCAGTTGGGGTCTTACTATTGCCCGGAGGGTGTGCTCGAGCAAAGCAGCTGCAACAGCAAGAAAGAGACACACTCCACACAGACCTGGTCTCTGGCCAACGCCATGCTCCCATGTGGGGCCTCATGAACGAGCACATCGCCACTATGGCCAAATCGACCGCTGTCCTGCCATCACGGGATAATAGCAGTGGTGGCCGCAGCTTCGTCCCTAGGTGCCACCATGTGAGGCACTCTGGGATCGAGCTGGGTCTCACCTACTGTCATCCTCTGCCTACACCATGCCCAGCACTCGGTGATGTGGACGCAGTGCCACTATGGTGCCTCCCCTTTCTGACCAGCGTATCAAAAAACCACTCCCTGTCCGCCAACTCCCATGGAGGGGACTCTTCATGACATAGCACAGGGGAACCTCTATGTGGGCAGTGGGCATCTCGAGTTCTGTGGCAGAGTACACCCGTCAAGTCTTCAGATGATAGGTATCGCGCTGAGGCAATGAATGCGTCCCACCGATAGTACCACTAGGGTGCAACGCGACGGCTGGGCTCTGGTTATGACCTCGTCAAGCCCATGAGCAAGCCCACCGCATAAGGATGCCCCTCACACTGAGGCACCTATGCCCGGTGGCCAGTCGCCTGAGGTGAGTAGGTCTCTGTTAGGGGCGGCATCTATGTGTAAGCAACACTGGGAGAAAGAGTATGCACAGGCGTACGAAGAGCCAGTGAGGGCCCAGCATCCTCCTGTGTTAGTACGAGCCATAGGTCAAAGCCTCTCGTCCAAGTCCGCTACGATCCTACTGACTAACGAACCTGGCTGATGAGGTGGATGTGTCCAATGCTGACTGCAGGGAGGTTGTTGGATGCCTTGGGGAGGCATTTCGGTCCCTCCACTTCCAATTCTACACACACAGAAGACTATAACAACATCCGACATACTGTAGAGTTCAACTACCTCCAAATCAAGCCCAGTTTGTCTCTTCTCTGACTCTCCAAGAGACCTCCCTGGGCTGCTCCCCAGGGTCTTGTGGTCCAGTGAAGGATGTGAGCAACACACCTCAGAGCTGCTGGAGCAGGGCAGGGAGCTGGGTGCCCCTCTGGGCCTTTGGGAGCTGCCTGAGCCTCCTTCCACTGACCATGGACTTGGCCAAGTCTGGCAGTGGGGAGGGGGCAGGTGTGGGGCAGGTGTGTGGAGGGCTCAGTGCTGCTGAGGGTCCTGGTGTGGAGCAGTGCTTGGTGTGCAGAGGAAGGTCCTGGGTGTGGAAGACACAGAATTGGTTTGGCTGGAAGAGACCTTTCAGATCATCCACTCCAAGCCTTCACCCAGCACTGCCAGGGCACCACCCAGCCCTGTCCCTCAGCACCACCAAACCCTGTCCCTCAGCACCACAAAACCCTGGCACTCAGCCATCACATCTCCACAGCTGTGAAACCCCTCCAGGGCTGGGGACTCCACCACTGCCCTGGGCAGCCTGGGCCAGGCCTGGACAACCCTCAAGGGGAAGAAATTGTTCCTCATGGCCAACCTGAACCTGCCCTGGGGCAGTCTGAGGTCATTTTCTCTTGTCCTGTCCTTTGTTCCTTGGGAGCAGAGCCCAACCCCCACCTGGCTCCAGCCTCCTCTCAGGAGCTGCAGAGAGCAATGAGGTCTCCTCTCAGCCTCCTCTTCTCCAGGCTGCACACCCCCAGCTCCCTCAGCTGCTCCTCCCCAGCCCTCTTCTCCAGACCCTTCCCCAGCTCTGTTGCCCTTCTCTGGCCCTGTCCAGCCTCTCAATGTCCTTCTGGGAGTGAGGAGCCCAGAACTGAACCCAGGACTCAAGCTGTGGCCTCCCCAGTGCCCAGCCCAGGGGCACAATCCCTGCCCTGCTCCTGCTGCCCACACCATTGCTGCTCCAGGCCAGGCTGCTGGTGCCCTTCTTGCCCACCTGGCACCCCCTGCCTCATCTCCAGCCAGTGCTGAGCAACCTTCCCAGGTCTTTTCCCACTGGGCAGTTTTCAGCCACTCTGCCCCCAGCCTGGAGCCCTCCTGGGGTTGTTGTGACCCAAGGGCAGGACCCAGCCCTTGGCCTTCTTCATCCTCATCCCATTGGCCTCATGGCAGTGAGCAGGGGATGTGGTGGAACCCCTGGATGTTGGTCAGAGGAGGGACTTGGGGTGCTCCAGGCCAGCAGCTGCTGCCTGGGGCTGGTGTTTCTGCTGTGGGGTTGCCTCACAAGCAGCAGCCTCTGGTGTCCCCTGGGCTGGGCACAGAAGCCTGGGTGGGTGCAGAACCATCTCTGCATCTTCTCCCAGGGCTTGGGTGCAGATCCCAGCAGCCTCCCTTGGTGCTGGTGACTCTTCCTTCAGCACTGCATAAATTAGCAGCAGCTGCTGGTGGGTGACTAAAGCAGGGCTGGGGCTGACAGCAGCCAGGAGGAGGCCCCCAGCTCCGGGGTGTCAGATGAGACAGCTCCTGAGCAGGGGGGTGGAGGGAGGTGCCCATGGCAAACCCTCCACTGACATCATGGAAAATCACCAGAGCCATCCCAGCAGGACCAGGGATTGAAGCTAGACCTTGCTAGTGGAGAAACCAAGGCAGAAAGCCTCTGTCCCAGAGGTGAGGGAACTGTGGCAAGCAGAATGGCTTGGAAGGGACCCTCAAGATCATCCAGTGCCACCCCCTGCCATGGGCAGGGACACCTCCCACCAGCCCAGGGTGCTCAGGGCCCCATCCAGCCTGGTCCTGAACACCTCCAGGGAGGAGACAGCCACAGCCTCCCTGGGCAACCTGTGCCAGTCTCTCCCCACCCTCACTCTCAACAATTTCTTCCTCCTCTCCAGTCTCCTTCTCCCCTCTCCCAGCTCAAAGCCATTCTCCCTCATCCTGCCACTCCCAGCCCTTGGCCAGAGTCCCTCCCCAGCTCTCCTGGAGCCCTTCAGGCCCTGCAGGGCTGCTCTGAGGTCTCCCTGGAGCCTTCTCTTCTCCAGCCTGAACAGCCCCAACTCTCCCAACCTGTCCCTACAGGGGAGGTTCTGCAGCCTCTGATCATGTCTGTGGCCTCCTCTGGACCCTCTCCAGCAGCTCCAGGTCCTTCCTGTGCTGGGGGCCCCAGAGCTGGAGGCAGTGCTGCAGGTGGGCTCTGAGCAGAGCAGAGCAGGGGCAGAATCCCCTCCCTGTGCTGCTCTCCTGCTCTGGATGCAGCTCAGCACTCAGCTGGCTCTGGGCTGCCAGGGACCACTGCTGGCTCCTGGGGAGTTTGTCAGCAGCTGACACCCCCAAGGCCTTCTCCTCCAGACTGCTCTGCAGCCATTCTCTGCCCAGCATGGGTTTGTGCTTGCAGTGTCCTTTGTCCCAGTGCTTTAGGGGCACCTGCTGCACTCCACCAATTCTGAGAGAACTCCAAAACCTGGAAGTGATGCCCAAATGCTCTTCTGCACCTCCAGTAAGGAGCAAGTTGTGCCTTGTACCCTGGGGAACTGCTGGTGTAGGGGCTCCAGGGGCCAGGAGAGGAGACATCACCTCATGGTAAGGATAGGACTGGGGGGAAAGGAACAAAACTAGAAGTGGGGAGATTCAGATTGGATGTGAGGAAGAAATTCTTCCTCATGAGGGTGGTGAGAGACTGGCACAGGTTGCCCAGGGAGGTGATGGAAGCCTCATCCCTGGAGGTGTTTGCAGCCAGGCTGGAGGTGGCTGTGAGCAACCTGCTGTGGTGTGAGGTGTCCCTGGGCATGGCAGGGGGGTTGGGACTGGCTGAGCCTTGAGGTCCCTTCCAGCCCTGACAGTTCTGTGATTCTACAATTCATTGGTTGATGGCTGAGCTCAATCATCTGGGAGGTCTTTTCCAACTGAAACAATTCTGTGATTCTGTTCTGGAGAAGAGGAGGCTGAGGGAGACCTCATTGCTCTCTGCAGCTCCTGAGAGGAGGTTGGAGCCAGGTGGGGGTTGGGCTCTGCTCCCCAGTCTCAGTGATAGAAGGAGAGGAACTGGCCTGAAGTTGTGCCAGGGGAGGGTTAGGTTGGAGAGGAGGAAAAATGTCATTGCTGGAGGAGTGTTGAGGGATTGGAAGAGGCTGCCCAGGGAGGTGGTGGAGTCCCCATGGCTGGAGGTGTCCAAGCAAGGTGTGGCCATGGCACTTGGGGTTTGGTGGCCATGGTGGGGTTGGGTTTGTGCAGGACTGGATGAGCTCAGAGGCTTTGCCAGCCTGCACAATTCCATGTTTCCAGGACTCCTCTTTTCTCAGGGCTCAATCACATCCACAGCAGAGATCTCTGCAGTCAGGGCTGTCCCTCTGCAACCCCTTCAGTGTGTGACTGATCCTTGCTGCTCAAACTGGCACTTTCTTTCCAGCCAGAATTTCCTCATTTCCCTCTTTCTCCCTGGGTGTCCTGGCCACAGGCTGACCCTGGCACCGGATGGGCACCATCTGTGCTGTCCCCTGCTGTCAGCAGGGCTGTGTGAGGGAATGTGGAAGCACCATCTCCATCTGGGCCTCCTGGAAAATTGGATCCTCCTTGGCCTTCTCATGGGACTGGAGATCTCCAGATGCATCCCAGGTGGGAGGGAGGGCTCAGGAGGGATGCTGGCACAGGACTGGATCTGCTGCCTGCTTTTCTGATGGAAATGCAGCATTTCATGGAATCCCAGAGTCAGGAATGCATCAGGTTGGAAGGGACCATTGAAGGTCATCTGCTCCAACCCCTGCAAGGCCATGGGTGACTGGAGCAGGGTGCTCAGGGCCACAGCAAATCTGACCTTAAATGTCACCAGGGAGGGAGCCTCAACCACCCCCCTGGGCAACCTGTTCCAGGCTCTCCCCAGCCTCACTGCAAACAATTTCTTCCTCCTCTCCAGTCTCACTCTCTCCTCTCCCAGCTCAAAGCCATTGTCCTCATCCTGGCACTCCCAGCCCTTGGCCAAAGTCCCTCCCCAGCTCTCCTGGAGCTCCTTCAGGTCCTGCAGGGCTGCTGTGAGGTCTCCCTGGAGCCTTCTCCAGGCTGAACATTCCCAACTCTCCCAGCCTGTCCCCACAGGGGAGGTTCTGCAGCCCTCTGATCATCTTGGTGGCCTCCTCGGGACCCTCTGCAGCAGCTCCAGGTCCTTGTGCTGGCAGTGCCATAGCTGGAGGCAGTGCTGCAGTGGGGGCTGAGCAGAGCAGAGGGGCAGGGTCCCCTCTCTTCTATCCTGGTCACACTTCTGCTGGGCTGCCCAGCACAAGGTGTTGAGGATCTTTCTGCTCTGCCATCCACAAGCTGCCCCATGGCTTGTTGGGCCAGTTCTGACCTTCCTCAGGGCAGGTGAGGGTTGGTGGCTCAGCATGTCCTGGCTGCTCCACAGAGCTGTGCCACTTCAGTGAGGGTGGGAAGGGAAAGACTTTCCTGTGGCTTTCAAAACCTGCCTGGACCTTGCAGTCCTGGACAGCCTGCTCTGGGTGACCCAGCTATGGAAGTGGGGTTGGTCTGGATGATCTCCAGAGGTCCTTTCCAACTCCCACCATGCTGGGATGCAGTGATGGCTCCATCTGAGGGAGGAGCCTGCTGGAACTGTCAGGATACACAATCACAGAGTCACAGAAGGGTTTGGGTCGGAAAAGCTCTCTAGGAACATAGAATCAGAGAATTGTCAGGGTTGGAAGGGACCTCAAGGCTCAGCCAGTTCCAACCCCCCTGCCATGGGCAGGGACACCTCACACCACAGCAGGTTGCTCACAGCCACCTCCAGCCTGGCTGCAAAAACCTCCAGGGATGAGGCTTCCACCACCTCCCTGGGCAACCTCTGCCAGTCTCTCACCACCCTCATGGGGAAGAATTTTTTCCTAACATCTAATCTGAATCTCCCCACTTCTAGTTTTGTTCCATTCCCCCCAGTCCTATCACTACCCCACACCCTAAGAAGTCCCTCCCCAGCTTTCTTGGAGCCTTTTCAGATCCTGGAAGGCCACAAGAAGGTCTCCTGGGAGCCTTCTCCTCTCCAGACTGCACAACCCCAACTCTCTCAGTCTGTCTCCATAGCAGAGCAGCTCCAGCCCTCTGCTCATCCTTGTGACCCTTCTCTGGATCATCCAGCCCAACACCAACCCAACCCCTCCATGGCCACTAATCCATGGCCCCAGGTGCCATGGCCACACCTTGCTGGAACACCTCCAGGGATGATTTTGCAGCCTGTCCATGGAATCACATTTCACAGAATGTTAGGGGCTGGAAAGGACCTCTGGAGATCATCCAGTCCAAGCAGGGACACCCAGGGCAGGGCACACAGGAACACATCCAGGTAGGGCTGGAAAGTCTCCAGAGAAGGAGATTCCACAACCTCTCTGAGCAGCCTGCTCCAGGGCTGCAGCAGCCTCACACCAAAGAAGTTTCTCCTCTGAGGTAGAATTTCCTCAGTTCTGGCTCCCATCCATTCCCCCTTGACTTGTTACCAGGTGCCACTGGACAGAGCCTGGCCCCTTGCCCGTGGGGCAGGTGCCAAAGAAAGATCTGCGTGGAGAAACCAACAGCGGAAGGGCATCACCCTGCTCCCTGCCGGCTCCGCCTGGGCAGGGTCAGTGCAGGCTGCCGGGACCGCGGGGGAGCCTCCCGCAGGCAGCCGGGACCGCGGGAGAGCCTCCCGCAGGCAGCCGGGACCGCGGGAGAGCCTCCCGCAGGCTGCCGGGACCGCGGGGGAACCTTCCGCAGGCTGCCGGGACCGCGGGGGAGCCTCCGGCAGGCAGCCGGGACCGCGGGGGAGCCTTCCGCAGGCAGCCGGGACCGCGGGGGAGCCTGCGGCAGGCAGCCGGGACCGCGGGAGAGCCTCCCGCAGGCTGCTGAGCCGCAGGCAGGGTCCCGGCGTGGGCTCCGCTGGCCTCTGCCGTTCTTTGGAGGGCAGGCTGGGCAGCTGGGGAGGATTTGCTAGGAGCAGAGCAGATCAAAGTGACGTCTTGATGGGCGAGCCGGCAGCCTCCGAGGTGCAGGGAAAAGCCTCCGTGCCAGCTGCCTGCCGGGGTGAGGATCCTGCTGACAGAGCCAGGCAGGGATTTGCCTTCCTCTTGGCAGGGCTGGGATGAAAGGGAAGCTGTTCAGAGGGGGGGGGGGGCGGGGGGGAAACCACCCAGGAGCCTCTCCCTGCCTCGGTGCGCACAGGAGAGCAGGGATGGGAGCTGCTCACCCTGCTGGGAAAGGGACAGCTGGGGTGATCCCCAGGGAAAACCAGGATGATCCCTGAGGGACAGCTGGGATGATCTCCAGGGAAAGCTGGGGTGATCCCCAGGGTAAACCAGGGTGATCCCCGAGGGGTAGCTGGGGTGATCCCTGAGGAAAAGCTGGGGTGATCTCCAGGGGAAGCTGTGATGATCCCCAGGGAAAGCTGAGGTGATCTTCAGGGAAAACCAGGATGATCCCTGAGGGAAATCTGGGGTGAACCCCAGGGAGAATTGGGGTGATCCTCAAAGGAAAGGTGGAGTGATCCTGAAGGGAAAGCTGCAGTGATCCCTGAGGGGCAGCTGGGGTGATCCCCATGGAAAGCAGGGGTGATCCCCCATGAAAATCTGGGGTGATCCCTGGAAGGAAGCATCCCAGAGGCAGCTCAGCTCCCTGTGGAGCTGTGGGGAGCAAAGGATCAGCTGCAGGCCCAGCCCCTCCTCTGCTCTCATCAGCTGCTCCACAGCTGGGCAGCACCACTGCTCTCTGCAGGTGGGCAGTGCCTGCTGTGCTGGTTGGCATCCCAAGGAGGGGGGAGAGCATCCTCTTGGTGGTGCTGCTGCTGGGGACAGGACAGCAAAGCCAGCACAAACCTGCTGCCAGCAAGCCTCTGCCTGGCAGCCCCAGGGGACTAAAAATACCCAGCAAAGGGCAGGGCTGCTCAGTGCCTGCTTCCCCAGCTGGCTCCTGGCCTCCTCACTCCTCTCCCCACTGATTATCAGATCAGCTCAGGCCCTCTCAGCCCAGGCAGCAGCAGGGATGTGCTGTTCCCAGATGCAGCTGAAAGCTTTTGATTCACAGCAGGGTTTGGCTGCTACTTGTGAGCCAGCTCAGAGCTCTCCCTCCTCCCCCCCCACAACACCCAGAGCTGCTCAGGGCTGCCCTCAGGCTGCCCTGGCTGCTGCTGGAGGCACCAGCAAAGCGTGGGAGATGAGTTTGGGCTCTGCCACCTGCACTGACATCTTCCAAGGTCCTTGAAAGTGACTGGTGGGACATGGAGGTTGGCTTAGGAAGTGCTGTGCTGTGCCGTGCAGGGATGGCATCAACTGTGTGGCACTGCCAGGGGGGCTCTGGGGGAAGAGGAACTTGGGGAACAGCTCAGCATGGGCTGGGAAACTGGGATGGGACCCAGAGAGTCACATCTGTGCTGGCTGCATCCAGAGCAGGGAGAGAGCAGCACAGGGAGGGGATTCTGCCCTCTGCTCTGCTCTGCTCAGACCCCACCTGCAGCACTGCCTCCAGCTCTGGGGCCCCCAGCACAGGAAGGATCTGGAGCTGCTGGAGAGGGGCCAGAGGAGGCCATGAAGATGATCAGAGGCTGGAGAAGCTCCTGCTGGGACAGGTTGGGAGAGTTGGGGCTGTTCAGCCTGGAGAAGGCTCCAGGGAGACCTCAGAGCAGCCTTGCAGGACCTGAAGGGCTCCAGGAGAGCTGGGGAGGGACTTTGGCCAAGGGCTGGGAGTGCCAGGATGAGGACAATGGCTTTGAGCTGGGAGAGGGGAGAGTGAGAGTGGAGATGAGGAAAAAATTATTGAGAGTGAGGGTGAGGAGAGACTGGCACAGGTTGCCCAGGGAGGCTGTGGCTGTCCCCTGCCTGGAGGTGTTCAAGGCCAGGCTGGATGAGGCCTTGAGCAAGCTGGGCTGGTGGGAGGTGTCCCTGCCCATGGCAGGGGGTTGGAGTAGAGGATGTCTGAGGTCCCTTCCAACCTGAGCCATTCTGGGATCCTAGGAAAGGGGCAGGAGGTCAGACACCCACCTCTGGGACAGCCTTGTCCCCTGTGCCCAGCACACAGGAGCCAGCTTTCAGCTGGAGGTGCTGGTTGCCCAGGGAGCAGCTGGTGGTGCATGCTCAGGGAGGAGCTGGTGCAGGTTGCCCACGCAGGTGCTGGTGCTGGATGCCCAAGGAGGAGCTGGTGCTGGTTGCCCAGGGAGCAGCTGGTGCTGGATGCCCAGGCACGTGCTGGTGCTGGATGCCCAGGGAGCAGCTGGTGCTGGTTGCCCAGGCAGGAGCTGGTGCTGGATGCCCAAGGAGGAGCTGGTGCTGGATGCCCAGGCAGGAGCTGGTGCTGGATGCCCAGGGAGCAGCTGGTGCTGGATGCCCAGGCAGGTGCTGGTGCTGGATGCCCAGGGAGCAGCTGGTGCTGGTTGCCCAGGGAGGAGCTGGTGCTGGATTGCCAGGGAGCAGCTGGTGCTGGATTGCCAGGGAGCAGCTGGTGCTGGTTGCCCAGGCAGGAGCTGGTGCTGGATGCCCAGGCAGGAGCTGGTGCTGGATGCCCAGGGAGCAGCTGGTGCTGGATGCCCAGGCAGGAGCTGGTGCTGTTCCAGAGCTGTTCCAGCTCCCATGAGAGTGGCAGAGAATTCTCTTGGGTGTCAGAAACTCTCTTGGGGGTTTAGCAGCCTCCATGGGCCTGGGACTCTCCTGGGGACTTTGGACTCTCCCCAGGGTCTTGTCCAGACTAGAGGGGGCAAGGCAGGGGGTTGGAGTGGAGGAGCTTTCAGAACCCTTCCCACCCAAACCATTCCATGGGGCTGTGTGCCTCTGTCTTTGCTGAGCATGCTCAGGGCTGAGCTCTGCTGTTGGGGCTGGTGAGATGAGAGGAGTCCCTCCCAGAGCAGCATCCCTGTCAGCAGTGCCCCAGGCTGCTGTGCCAGGCTGTGCTCATCACCCCAGCCCCTGTCTCCAGGCCCAGCAGCTAGCACAGGCTGCAGAGAAGCTGAGCAGCACATTCCTTGTGCTCACCTGAACCCTCCCCAGCTCCCCTTGCAGGAGCTCAGCTGCAGGGAAAGCAAAACCTTACTGAGCCCTTGGGTGCTGGAGGGGGCAGACCCCTGCCTGCCCCTGCAGAGTGTGGGTCCAGCCCCTTGGATTGGCCCCAGGGGGTGTGGGGAGCTGCTGGGACTGGCTCCTGCAGTCTCTTGGTGGTGACTGAGCCTCTCCTTCACTGCTGGGTTGAATTTCCATCCCATCACAGCTCCCTTCAGATTTATGTCTTGGCCATTCCCTGCAGCATTTCCCCTCCCTGGCTGCCTGCAGGGCTCTTCCCTCCCTGCCTTGATGGATGGCTCCTAAGTCTGCTGCTAATCCACTCAGGGCCCTGCAAGCAGCCAGTGTGGGGACAGCCATGGGGGTGATTTTTGCCTTCATGCCACATTCAGGGCCCCCTCTGGCTGCCCACAGCAGGGAGCTGCTTTCTGTGTGCTCAGAGAGTCAGGGAAGCTGGAGAAGGCTCCAGGGGGACCTTAGAGCTGCATTTCAGTATCTGAAGGGATCCTACAGAAGGCTGCAGGGGGACTTTGAATGAGGGACAGAACAATGGTGGATGGTTTGAAGCTGAGGGAGAGCAGGGTTAGACTGGAGCTGAGGAAGCAGCCTTGCAGTACCTGAAGGGCTCCAGGAGAGCTGGGGAGGGACTTGTGCCAAGGGCTGGGAGTGCCAGGATGAGGGAGAATGGCTTTGAGCTGGGAGAGGGGAGAGTGAGAGTGGAGATGAGGAAGAAATTGTTGAGAGTGAGGGTGGGGAGAGACTGCAAGAGGTTGCCCAGGCAGGCTGTGCCTCCTTCCTGGAAGTGTTCAGGGCCAGGCTGGATGAGGCCTTGAGCAAAGTCTAGTTGAGAGGTGTCCCTGCCCAGGGCAGGGGGGTTGGAGCAGATGATCTCTGAGGTCCCTTCCAACCTGAGCCATTCTGGGATCCTAGGAATGGGGTAGAAGCCTGTGGGACAGCCCAGGCAGGAGCTGGTGCTGGTTTCCCAAGGAGGAGCTGGTGCTGGATGCCCAGGCAGGAGCTGGTGCTGGTTTCCCAAGGAGGAGCTGGTACTGGATGCCCAGGGAGCAGCTGGTGCTGGATGCCCAGGCAGGAGCTGGTGCTGGATGCCCAGGGAGCAGCTGGTGCTGGTTTCCCAAGGAGCAGCTGGTGCTGGATGCCCAGGGAGCAGCTGGTGCTGGTTGCCCAGGCAGGAACTGGTGCTGGATGCCCAGGGAGCAGCTGGTGCTGGATGCCCAGGCAGGAGCTGGTGCTGGTTGTCCAGGCAGGAGCTGGTGCTGGATGCCCAGGCAGGAGCTGGTGCTGGTTGTCCAGGCAGGAGCTGGTGCTGGATGCCCAGGGAGCAGCTGGTGCTGGTTTCCCAAGGAGCAGCTGGTGCTGGATGCCCAGGGAGCAGCTGGTGCTGGTTGCCCAGGCAGGAACTGGTGCTGGATGCCCAGGGAGCAGCTGGTGCTGGATGCCCAGGCAGGAGCTGGTGCTGGTTGTCCAGGCAGGAGCTGGTGCTGGATGCCCAGGCAGGAGCTGGTGCTGGTTGTCCAGGCAGGAGCTGGTGCTGGATGCCCAGGCAGGAGCTGGTGCTGGTTGTCCAGGCAGGAGCTGGTGCTGGATGCCCAGGGAGCAGCTGGTGCTGGATGCCCAGGCAGGAGCTGGTGCTGGTTGCCCAGGGAGGAGCTGATGCTGGTTGTCCAGGCAGGAGCTGGTGCTGGATGCCCAGGGAGCAGCTGATGCTGGATGCCCAGGCAGGAGCTGGTGCTGGATGCCCAGGGAGCAGCTGATGCTGGATGCCCAGGCAGGAGCTGATGCTGGATGCCCAGGGAGCAGCTGATGCTGGATGCCCAGGCAGGAGCTGATGCTGGATGCCCAGGGAGCAGCTGATGCTGGATGCCCAGGCAGAAGCTGGTGCTGGTTGCCCAGGGAGCAGCTGATGCTGGATGCCCAGGCAGGAGCTGGTGCTGGATGCCCAGGGAGCAGCTGGTGCTGGATGCCCAGGGAGCAGCTGGTGCTGTTCCAGAGCTCCTCTATTTTTAGAGGGTTTTTTGTGTCTCACTTCCCATCAGCTGCTGAGCCAATGTCAGCCCAAGATCGGAGCTGTGCCTCCCTGGCCCCAGCAGCCTGTGCCTGGGCATGCACAGAGCCATCTCCTCCCTCAGGCTGCCTTGGATGGGGCAGAAGGGTCCTGCTGCATGGAGCTGCTGCAGACAGCAGCTTCTGTGCCAAGGCAGAGGGCCAGGAGGGGCTGAGCTGGCCCAGCACTGCCTGTGGGACTTTGGCCCTGTGTTGGTTTGAAAGAGAGGTGGTGTGAGGGCACTGAGACCTAACCTCCAGCATCACAGCTCCAGGGTAAGGACCTCAGGTTATCAGTTGACAGCTGCTGGAGATGAGGCAGGGGGTGCCCAGGTGGGCAAGAAGGGCACCAGCAGCCTGGGCTGGAGCAGCAATGGTGTGGGCAGTAGGAGCAGGGCAGGGATTGTGCCCCTGGGCTGGGCACTGGGGAGGTCACAGCTCAAATCCTGGGTTCAGTTTTGGGCTCCTCACTCTGAGCAGGGCCAGAGAAGGGCAACAGAGCTGGGGAAGGGTCTGGAGAAGAGGGCTGGGGAGGAGCAGCTGAGGGAGCTGGGGGTGTGCAGCCTGGAGAAGAGGAGGCTGAGGGAGACCTCATTGCTCTCTGCAGCTCCTGAGCTCCTGAGAAGAGGATGGAGCCAGGTGGGGGTTGGGCTCTGCTCCCAGGTCTCAAAATCCTCAAAAGTTGCCCCAAGGCAGCTTTAGGTTGGCCATGAGGAACAACTTCTTCTCCAGAAGGGTTGTCAAAGCCTGGCCCAGGCTGGGCCAGCTGGTCTAGCCTGGGCTTTGCCAGTCTGATCATCTGATCCTGGAGGTCCCTTCCAGCCTGGGCTTCCATGATTCCGTGTCTGATTCCACGATTCCAGGACTGATTCCATGATTCCATGACTGATTCCATGGTTCCCTGATACTTTGCCTCTCCCCTCCACTCTCTCAATGCCTGGGGCTGGCTGGGGGGCAGTGCTTGGGCAGTAATTTGGGGATCCTGCTGCCTCCATCTCTGGTGGAGGTTTGCCCAGGGCAGGATGTGCCAGTCGGCAGCTGTCCCCTCTTGGTACCAGAGGGACAGAGGTTGCTGCTCTGATCATCCAGCTCATGCCAGGGTGGGACCAAAGTCAGGGTTGAGGTTGATTGTCTGCAAAGGGAGAGCCTCTGCAGCTGGAGGACACTTGGACCTTGGGCCCCAGGTGCTGCATGGAGGGGGTGGGCTCCTGGCCCAGGAGTGTGAATGTCCAAGACCTCTGCAGGGGTTTGGGTGCTGGAGATGCTGTTCCCTGCAGCCTGGAACCATGCTGGGTGCAGGGTAGTGACCAGATGGGTGCAGGATGGTGCCACCTGGCACAGCCCTTTCCTGGTGGTGCTGAGCCCACTTGCTGCAGCCCTCCAGGGTTTGATGGAAGATGAAGGGTGCTGGGAGGTGCCTTGGGCTTTGGGGGGGCAGCAGGAGGGATCTGATCTCTATGTCCTCTCCTGCAGGTCACCATTGTGTGTTTGAAGACCTGTGATGCCAAGCAGAGCCATGTTCCCACGTCAGCAGTGACCTTCTCCTCCAGCCCCCTAGCACCAGCCTGCTCCTCAGCATGCCCAGGCAGCCCAACCAGCCCCAGGACCCTCCGTGTGCTGCTGCCAGCTTGGGCTCTCCGTTGGGACAAGACCTCAAGGAGTTGCTTTGCCCCTCTCTGAGCACCCCCATGGCTCACTGACGCTGCATCCCCTCCAGAGGCACCAGAGAGGTGACACAAGGGACGGTGACAAGCAGAGTTACACCCGAGGGCTTGGTGGTGCCAAGAAGGTCTCTTCGTCCCTGCCGGAGTGATGCCAGCTTTTGCTTAGCCCTCAAGCAGAAGGGATGGGGGCTCCCCCTCACCTTCCCCACCGTGCTGCCCCCTCCCAGGCTGGCTCCCTTGCCCCTCAGGAGCCCTTAGTGATGTGATCAGGCACCTCCCCCCCCCCTCGCCCCGGGCTCGACAGCAGCCCCCCGGCAGCCCTCCACCCCCGCGGGCACCGCTCGGGACCCGCCCGCCGCGGCTCGCCATGATGTGCGAGGTGATGCCCACCATCAGCGAGGGGGACCCTCTGGGGCCCCCCCAGGGCTCTGAGGCCGATGCTGACTTCGAGCAGCTGATGGTGAACATGCTGGACGAGAGGGACAAGCTGCTGGACACCCTGCGGGAGACGCGCGACAGCCTGGCGGCCACCCAGAGCCGCCTGCAGGAGACCCTGCGGGAGCGAGACCAGCTCCAGAGGCAGCTCAGCTCCGCACTGCCGCAGGTGGGCACCGCCCCGGCGGGCACCACACGCCCGCCCCGAGGCTGCTCCGGCCTGGCACCGCGCTGGGGGCTGATGCCCGGAGCAAGGCTGGCCCTGGTGGGGAGCGGTGGAGGAGCTGCCAGATGTGTGGCAATGAAGAGCTGGCAGCTGTGTGGCAATGAGGAGCTGGCAGCTGTGTGGCAGTGAGGAGCTGGCAGCTGTGTGGCAGTGAGGAGCTGGCAGCTGTGTGGCAGTGAGGAGCTGCCAGATGTGTGGCAATGAGGAGCTGGCAGCTGTGTGGCAGTGAGGAGCTGCCAGATGTGTGGCAGTGAGGAGCTGGCAGCTGTGTGGCAGTGAGGAGCTGCAGCTGTGTGGCAGTGAGGAGCTGCAGATGTGTGGCAATGAGGAGCTGGCAGCTGTGTGGCAGTGAGGAGCTGCCAGATGTGTGGCAGTGAGGAGCTGGCAGCTGTGTGGCAATGAGGAGCTGGCAGCTGTGTGGCAATGAGGAGCTGGCAGCTGTGTGGCAGTGAGGAGCTGGCAGCTGTGTGGCAGTGAGGAGCTGCCAGATGTGTGGCAATGAGGAGCTGGCAGCTGTGTGGCAGTGAGGAGCTGCCAGATGTGTGGCAGTGAGGAGCTGGCAGCTGTGTGGCAATGGGGAGCTGGCAGCTGTGTGGCAATGAGGAGCTGGCAGCTGTGTGGCAGTGAGGAGCTGGCAGCTGTGTGGCAGTGAGGAGCTGCCAGATGTGTGGCAATGGGGAGCTGGCAGCTGTGTGGCAATGAGGAGCTGGCAGCTGTGTGGCAGTGAGGAGCTGGCAGCTGTGTGGCAATGGGGAGCTGGCAGCTGTGTGGCAATGGGGAGCTGGCAGCTGTGTGGCAGTGAGGAGCTGGCAGCTGTGTGGCAGTGAGGAGCTGGCAGCTGTGTGTCAGTGAGGAGCTGCCAGATGTGTGTCAGTGAGGAGCTGGCAGCTGTGTGGCAGTGAGGAGCTGCCAGATGTGTGGCAATGAGGAGCTGGCAGCTGTGTGGCAGTGAGGAGCTGCCAGCTGTGTGTCAGTGAGGAGCTGCCAGATGTGTGTCAGTGAGGAGCTGGCAGCTGTGTGGCAATGAGGAGCTGGCAGCTGTGTGGCAGTGAGGAGCTGGCAGCTGTGTGGCAGTGAGGAGCTGCCAGCTGTGTGGCAATGAGGAGCTGGCAGCTGTGTGGCAATGAGGAGCTGCCAGATGTGTGGCAATGAGGAGCTGGCAGCTGTGTGGCAATGAGGAGCTGGCAGCTGTGTGGCAATGAGGAGCTGCCAGATGTGTGGCAATGAGGAGCTGGCAGCTGTGTGGCAATGAGGAGCTGGCAGCTGTGTGGCAATGAGGAGCTGCCAGATGTGTGGCAATGAGGAGCTGGCAGCTGTGTGGCAATGAGGAGCTGGCAGCTGTGTGGCAATGAGGAGCTGCCAGATGTGTGGCAATGAGGAGCTGCCAGCTGTGTGGCAATGAGGAGCTGGCAGCTGTGTGGCAATGAGGAGCTGGCAGCTGTGTGGCAGTGAGGAGCTGGCAGCTGTGTGGCAGTGAGGAGCTGGCAGCTGTGTGGCAATGGGGAGCTGGCAGCTGTGTGGCAATGAGGAGCTGGCAGCTGTGTGGCAGTGAGGAGCTGGCAGCTGTGTGGCAGTGAGGAGCTGCCAGATGTGTGGCAGTGAGGAGCTGGCAGCTGTGTGGCAATGAGGAGCTGGCAGCTGTGTGGCAATGAGGAGCTGGCAGCTGTGTGGCAGTGAGGAGCTGCCAGATGTGTGGCAGTGAGGAGCTGGCAGCTGTGTGGCAATGAGGAGCTGGCAGCTGTGTGGCAGTGAGGAGCTGCCAGATGTGTGGCAATGGGGAGCTGGCAGCTGTGTGGCAGTGAGGAGCTGGCAGCTGTGTGGCAGTGAGGAGCTGGCAGCTGTGTGGCAATGAGGAGCTGCCAGATGTGTGGCAGTGAGGAGCTGCCAGATGTGTGGCAATGGGGAGCTGGCAGCTGTGTGGCAGTGAGGAGCTGGCAGCTGTGTGGCAGCTCAGGGCACAGGTAGGTCCTGCCAGGCTGAGCCACAGACAGCTCAGGTACCTGCCCTTGACCTCTGTACCCATCTCAGCTCTCTGCCCTTCTGCTCTGCACCCCTCATTGTGAGGCCATGTGGGCAGCTGTGGGGCTGTGATCTCCTCTGCTGCACAGGGCACAGGATGTGAGAAGTGGCAAAACCTTCCCTGGGACCCCTGAGGAAGGGGACAGTGAGACCAGTGCTGAGGGATAGCCCTTTGGGTACAGCACTAGGGGAGCAGATGGCACATTTTGGGCAGTGCCTCTGGTTTGCTGCCTTCAGCCAGCTCTAGGGGTGTTGGGAAGCCCTCAGTGTGGTGAGCCCAGGCTGGCACCTCCAGAGTGCCCACGTGGGGACATGAACCACACTGCAGGAGGGCAGCCCCCACTCCCTGCCCCTTCCCTCAGCGGGAGGCCTCCCTCCCACCAGCCCCCCTGCCCAGAGGGTGCTGAGGCTTTGTCTTCAGCTTGGTCCTGAGGGGGAAGCTGGAGGCAGAGCTGGGGGCATTGGGACGTGGCAGTGGGCCCTGGAGCTGGAGCAGATGGGCAGTGGGCAGGGAGGCTGCCACAGGTTGGTGCTCAGGCCCCAGGACATCAGGAGGTGAGGACCTGCTGTGGCTCCAGTGGAGTTTCTGGTGCTGCTCTGCTCCAGGCTCCTCCACCTGCAGGACCCACTCGAGGTGCTCCAGAGGCCTGGGCTCGAGCTTGGCCTCCAGGGAGATGCTCAGGTCAGAAGAGGAGGAGGTGGCTCAGTGCTGCAGGGCTGTGCAGGGTGGATCCCAGATGCCCACCCCCACCAGGGGGTCTCTTGGGGCAGCAGACAGTGTCCCAGGGCCCAGGCTCAGGGATGGGGGGGAAAGGGGAGCAGGATCTGGGGAGCTTTTGCACTTTCCATGGTGGGAGTGATGTGGGGAGGAGCCCAGCAGGCAGGGGGGGCAGGAGCCTCCAGCACTGATGTCCATCCTGACTGTGCAGGTGCTGGGACCTCAGATGCTCCTGGCCTGGGTGCTGGGCTTTGGGGCACTCTGGGCACACAGGACATGGGTGATGGATCCAAACTGATGGCACAAGGCAGGACAGAGCTTGGGGCTGGTGGTCAGCCAGCTCCAGAGAGTCACAGAACCATTAAGGTTGGAAAAGACCTCCAAGAGCATTGAGTCCAACATCAACCCAACTGCCATGGCCACAGAACTGTGTCCTGAAGCACCACAGCTGCAGCTTCTTGGACACCTCCAGCCATGGGGATAGGCTCTTCCTGGGGCTTGTTGGGGGTGGGCAGAGCCTCTAAGCCTCCCTGAACTCCCTTGAGGTCCCCCAGGAGGTAGGAAAGGTCCTGACATCAAATGGTCACCAGAAAGTCTTCCCCTTCCACTTACAAACACATCAACAGTTCACACTTGGAACAGGCAGCATGGAAGTAGGAACCTCAGGAGCTCCAGAGGTAGGGAAAGAGCCAGGGGATGAGGATCTCAGAATCATTAAGGTTGGCAAAGCCCTCTGAGCTCATCCAGTCCAGCACCAACCCAACCCCACCATGGCCACCAAACCCTGGCCCCAAGTGCCATGGCCACACCTTGCTTGGACACCTCCAGCCATGGGGACTCCACCACCTCCCTGGGCAGCCTCTTCCACTCCCTCAACACTCCTCCAGCAAACAAATTCTTCCTCCTCTCCAACCTAACCTAACCCTCCCCTGGCACAGCTTCAGGACATTGCCTCTCCTTCTATCACCTGAGACTGGGGAGCAGAGCCCAACCCCCACCTGGCTCCAGCCTCCTCTCAGGGAGCTGTAGAGAGCAATGAGGTCTCCCTCAGCCTCCTCCTCTCCAGACTGAACTCCCCCAGCTCCTTGTACAACATCTCTCTCATGTTGCATCTCTCCTCTGCTCTGGATGGGGGAAAGCAGCTCAGGAGGAATCCTGGAATGGGTTGGGTTGGAAGGGACCTCAAGGCTCATCCAGCTCCAACCCCCTGCCATGGGCAGGGACACCTCCCACCAGCCCAGCTTGCTCAAGGCCTCATCCAGCCTGGTCCTGAACACCTCCAGGGAGGGGACAGCCACAGCCTCCCTGGGCAACCTGTGCCAGGCTCTCCCTACCCTCACTCTCAACAATTTCTTCCTCCTCTCCAGTCTCAACCTCCCCTCTCCCAGCTCCAAGCCATTGTCCCTCAGGTGGTGGAAGCCTCATCCCTGGAGGTGTTTGCAGCCAGGCTGGAGGTGGCTGTGAGCAACCTGCTGTGGTGTGAGGTGTCCCTGGGCATGGCAGGGGGGTTGGGACTGGCTGAGCCTTGAGGTCCCTTCCAGCCCTGACAATTCTCTGATTCTGTGATCCTGGCACTCCCATCCCTTGGCAAAAATCCCTCCCGAGCTCTGCCCAGGCTGCTGCCACCAAAGCACCCAGCAGTGCTTCCCTGGTTGCTCCCCAGCAGGAGTTGCTCCCAGTGCTCAGAGATGTGCCCCCGTGTGGGCCAGCCCCCGGCAGGGGCTGCTGTCCCCTCTGCTGCCAGCGTCCCTGCAGGCTGCAGCTGGGAGCACTCCAGGTCAGGCTGTGCTGCCGCCGGGATTAAGGCAGGCAGGGATTTAGCCTCCCCTGCTCCAATGAGGGGTCCTGGGCACGGGTGGCACACAGCAAACTGGGTCAGCACGGAGGGAGTCGCTGGCAGGGCTGCCCCCACCCCTGGGCTGGCTACCCAGCTGCAGCTGCTGGCACCGCAGAGAAGGATGTGATCAGGGTGGGCATCGGGTGGGGCACTGCCCCCAGCTCCCACTGCCTCCTGCTGCTCCCTGTGCGGGCACGGGGGCTCTGGGGGCTCTGTGCCCGGGCACCACAGCCCCTGCTGCCCACAGTGCCACTCACCCTCGGGGGAGATGAGGGCTCAGCATGAACCCGGGCAGCACACCCAGCGGTGCCAACCTGCCCAATGGGATTGACCCCAGCATGTGCATGTACCAGGTAAGGAGGCTGTGGGGGGCTCTTCCCCAGGGCACTCCGGGGGGCATTCCAGGGACCTGCCTCATCCTCTCCCTCCTTCCCTGCGGGCCCTGTTGCCCAGGAGCTCACTGCAGTGTGCCAGATCCTGCTGGGATGGGCTTCAAGCTGCTTTGCTTGAAGAAATCCTTCCTAGGGGGGCAAGGTTGGGCACCCAGGCTCATGGATGGGCACCCAGGAGGCTGGCAGCCTCTGCCCAGTGTCACCAGAGCCAAGGTCTGGCTGTGCTGCCCGGGGAGGTGCTGCCTGGGGAGGTTGGGCTGGGTGCTGGCTGGGGGTGGGGATGTGGCACTCTGCATCCTCTCAGGGCATGGTGCCAGCTGGATGCTGTGCTGTGGGATGCAGGGAGCTGGCAGAGCCATCAGTGGGGTGGGCAGGGAATCATAGAGTCCTAGAATGGGTTGAGTTGGAAGAGACCCTCAAGATCATCCAGCTCCAACCCCCTGCCATGGGCAGGGACACCTCCCACCAGCCCAGCTTGCTCAAGGCCTCATCCAGCCTGGCCTTGAACACCTCCAGGGAGGGGACATCCACAGCCTCCCTGAGCAACCTGTGCCAGTCTCTCCCCACCCTCACTCTCAACAATTTCTTCCTCCTCTCCAGCCTCCCTCTCCCCTTCCCCAGCTCCAAGCCATTGTCCCTCATCCTGGCACTCCCAGCCCTTGGCCAAAGTCCCTCCCCAGCTCTCCTGGAGCCCTTCAGGTCCTGCAAGGCTGCTCTGAGGTCTCCCTGGAGCCTTCTCTTCTCCAGGCTGAACATTCCCAACTCTCCCAGCCTGTCTCCATCCCTCTGATCATCTTTGTGGCTTCCTCTGGCCCCTCTCCATCAGCTCCAGGTCCTTCTGCTGGAGCCCCAGAGGAGGACAGAGCAGAACCTGCCCTGCAGTGTGTGTGGCACAGACCCACAGTGGGGCAGGGCTCTGTGTCCCCAGGGGCAAACTCCAGTGTGGGACAGGCTCCAGGGCTGCTCCTGCCTGTGGCTCCCCTTCTCCCCTGCTTGGTGGCCGAGCTGCACCCCGAGGTAGTCCCTGGGGACATCTCTGAGCCCCCAGAAGGCAGAGCTCCAGGGAGTCTAAGCTCCCACCTGGCTCCAGCCTCCTCCCAGGGAGCTGTAGAGAGCAATGAGGTCTCCCTCAGCCTCCTCTTCTCCAGGCTGCACACCCCCAGCTCCCTCAGCTGCTCCTCCCCAGCCCTCTTCTCCAGACCCTTCCCCAGCTCTGTTGCCCTTCTCTGGCCCTGCTCCAGCCCCTTTAAAGTGTCTCAAGATTTTGGGGGAGGATGCAGGGATCTGGCAGCTCAGTGCTGAGCTCTTGGAGCTGGTTGTGCTCCCGCAAGAGCAGGGCCCTGAGATGTTGGACTGCTGCTTGTTCACCTGCATGGAGCTCCTGCCCAGGCAGTCCTGGGGAGCTGGGGGTGTGCAGCCTGGAGAAGAGGAGGCTGAGGGAGACCTCATTGCTCTCTGCAGCTCCTGAGAGGAGGCTGGAGCCAAAGGAGAGGAAATGTCCTGAAATTGTGCCAAGGGAGGGTTAGGTTGGAGAGGAGGAAAAATTTGTTTGCTGGAGGAGTGTTGAGGGATTGGAAGAGGCTGCCCAGGGAGGTGGTGGAGTCCCCATGGCTGGAGGTGTCCAAGCAAGGTGTGGCCATGGCACTTGGGGCCAGGGTTTGGTGGCCATGGTGGGGTTGGGTTGGTGATGGACTGGATGATCTCAAGAGGGCTTTGCCAACCCAAACTGTTCTGTGATTCTATGAGCTCATGTTGAGGAGAGGACAGCAGCTCCCCCTGGATGATCCCCATGGGCACCAGCTCCCTGTGGATGATCCCTATGGACACCAACTCCCCATGGATGGTCCCCATGGACACCACCTCCCTGTGGATGATCCCCTTAGTCTCACAGTGCTGTAGCTGAGAGGTCCAGGACGTTCCAGCACACTGCTTGGAGCCCGGGGGGTTGCTGGTGGGAGCCCAGGGGGTGCTGGTGGAAGCCCTGGGGGGTGCTGGTGGAAGCCCAGGGGGGTGCTGGTGGGAGCCCACGGGGGTGCTGGTGGAAGCCCTGGGGGGTGCTGGTGGAAGCCCTGGGGGGTGCTGGTGGGAGCCCAGGGGGGTGCTGGTGGAAGCCCACGGGGGTGCTGGTGGAAGCCCTGGGGGGTGCTGGTGGGAGCCCACGGGGGTGCTGGTGGAAGCCCTGGGGGGTGCTGGTGGAAGCCCTGGGGGGTGCTGGTGGGAGCCCAGGGGGTGCTGGTGGGAGCCCACGGGGGTGCTGGTGGAAGCCCTGGGGGGTGCTGGTGGGAGCCCAGGGGGGTGCTGGTGGAAGCCCTGGCTTTACCCAGCAGGGTTTAATCTCTGTAATCCTCTCTGCTGGGGCTCTCCTGATCCCCTCCATGGCACTCACTCCCCTGGCACAGTTCTGCCCCAGCAAGGAGAGCCCAGGCTGGGGGCTCTGCCAGCTCCCAGCATGGACAGACAGACAAGACAGACAGGGCTCCATCCCCTGTGTGCTGAGTCAGCAGTGCTGCTCTCCCCTCACAGCCCTCTGGCCAGGTCTCCCGGAGGCACTCAGGAGCAATCCCTCCAATTAGAGGCTTTGCAGTGCCTTTAATCCTGCAGCTGCAGCCAGCAGCCTGCTCCCAGCCACAGCTCCTGCCACAGCTGGGGGAGGGTTTGCTCACTTTGGTGCCACCTTTGCTGCACCCAACAGCATGGGCAGAAGCAGGAGGTGCCCCTGGGCAGAGGCCTTTTGGCATCTCAGCTTTTTTTCATTTGTGCAAGACTCCTCTTGCCCTGAGCCTCTAAACCTCTCCTTGCTTGCCCAGACAGCTCCCTGATGCTTTCTGGTCTCCCCCCAGCTCCTCTGTGCCTCCCTCCAGCTCCTCTGTGCCTCCCTCCAGCTTCTCTGTGCCTCCCCCCAGCTTCTCTGTGCCTCCCTCCAGCTCCTCTGTGCCTCCCCCCAGCTTCTCTGTGCCTCCCTCCAGCTCCTCTGTGCCTCCCTCCAGCTCCTCTGTGCCTCCCCCCAGCTTCTCTGTGCCTCCCTCCAGCTCCTCTGTGCCTCCCTCCAGCTTCTCTGTGCCTCCCCCCAGCTTCTCTGTGCCTCCCTCCAGCTCCTCTGTGCCTCCCCCCAGCTTCTCTGTGCCTCCCTCCAGCTCCTCTGTGCCTCCCCCCAGCTTCTCTGTGCCTCCCTCCAGCTCCTCTGTGCCTCCCTCCAGCTTCTCTGTGCCTCCCTCCAGCTTCTCTGTGCCTCCCTTCTGCTTCTCTGTGCCTCCCTCCAGCTCCTCTGTGCCTCCCTTCTGCTTCTCTGTGCCTCCCTCCAGCTCCTCTGTGCCTCCCTCCAGCTCCTCTGTGCCTCCCCCCAGCTCCTCTGTGCCTCCCCCCAGCTTCTCTGTGCCTCCCTCCAGCTCCTCTGTGCCTCCCTCCAGCTCCTCTGTGCCTCCCCCCAGCTTCTCTGTGCCTCCCTCCAGCTCCTCTGTGCCTCCCTCCAGCTTCTCTGTGCCTCCCTCCAGCTCCTCTGTGCCTCCCTTCTGCTTCTCTGTGCCTCCCTTCAGCTCCTCTGTGCCTCCCTTCTGCTTCTCTGTGCCTCCCTTCAGCTTCTCTGTGCCTCCCTTCTGCTTCTCTGTGCCTCCCTTCAGCTCCTCTGTGCCTCCCTTCTGCTTCTCTGTGCCTCCCTTCTGCTTCTCTGTGCCTCCCTTCTGCTTCTCTGTGCCTCCCTTCAGCTTCTCTGTGCCTCCCTTCTGCTTCTCTGTGCCTCCCTTCTGCTTCTCTGTGCCTCCCTTCTGCTTCTCTGTGCCTCCTTCCAGCTTCTCTGTGCCTCCCTTCTGCTTCTCTGTGCCTCCCTTCTGCTTCTCTGTGCCTCCCTTCTGCTTCTCTGTGCCTCCCTTCAGCTTCTCTGTGCCTCCCTTCTGCTTCTCTGTGCCTCCCTTCTGCTTCTCTGTGCCTCCTTCCAGCTTCTCTGTGCCTCCCTTCTGCTTCTCTGTGCCTCCCTTCTGCTTCTCTGTGCCTCCCTTCTGCTTCTCTGTGCCTCCCTCCAGCTCCTCTGTGCCTCCCTTCTGCTTCTCTGTGCCTCCTTCCAGCTTCTCTGTGCCTCCCTTCTGCTTCTCTGTGCCTCCCTTCTGCTTCTCTGTGCCTCCCTTCTGCTTCTTTGTGCCTCCCTTCAGCTTCTCTGTGCCTCCCTTCAGCATCTCTGTGCCTCCCTCCAGCTCCTCTGTGCCTCCCTCCAGCTCCTCTGTGCCTCCCTCCAGCTCCTCTGTGCCTCCCTCCAGCTCCTCTGTGCCTCCCTCCAGCTTCTCTGTGCCTCCCTCCAGCTTCTCTCTGCCTCCCTTCTGCTTCTCTGTGCCTTCTCCAGCTTCTCTGAGCTTTGGGGCTTTGGTTGTGATGCAAATTATTCCCTTCCTGGGCTTGCCACAGGGCTCCTGAGGACTGCCAGGGCTGCATCCTCTGATTGAGGATCAGGTACCTCTCCTTCACTTTCTAATCCATTTATAGGTGTCCCTGCTTAGTTTGAGAGCAGATCAGAGCCAGGGCCAGGCACCTCCACATCTCCTGGGAGATTCCAGGCCATGGCCAGGGCAGAGGAAAATCATCCAGATCTTCTTTAGTGCCTCTGTGCTGGCATTTGGGGTGATGGAGGTGAAGGCTCTGCTCCACAGGGCACTGCTCATGGCCTGTGCTGGGCACTGCTGAGGCCACACCTCGAGTCCTGGGGTCAGTTTTGGGCTCCTCACTCCAAGGAGGACATTGAGAGGCTGGAGCAGGGCCAGAGAAGGGCAACAGAGCTGGGGAAGGGTCTGGAGAAGAGGGCTGGGGAGGAGCAGCTGAGGGAGCTGGGGGTGTGCAGCCTGGAGAAGAGGAGGCTGAGGGAGACCTCATTGCTCTCTGCAGCTCCTGAGAGGAGGCTGGAGCCAGGTGGGGGTTGGGCTCTGCTCCCCAGTCTCAGGTGATAGAAGGAGAGGAAATGTCCTGAAATTGTGCCAGGGGAGGGTTAGGTTGGAGAGGAGGAAAAATTTGTTTGCTGGAGGAGTGTTGAGGGATTGGAAGAGGCTGCCCAGGGAGGTGGTGGAGTCCCCATGGCTGGAGGTGTCCAAGCAAGCTGTGGCCATGGCACTTGGGGCCCTGGTTTGGTGCCCATGGTGGGGTTGGGTTGCTGCTTGGTTGATGACCTTAGAGGTCTTTTCCAACCCAAACAACTCCATCACTCTGTGGTTCTTTGCTGTGCTGCTGGCAGAGAGCCCACAGGCCCACCTCAGGGGGTGCCAGCAGTGGGACGGTGCCCTCCATCTCCACCCTTGCCCCACTCCCACAGGAGTTTGCCACCCTGACCAGGGAGCTGAGTGCCTGCCGGGAGCAGCTGCTGGAGCGTGAGGAGGAGATCTCGGAGCTGAAGGCTGAGCGCAACAACACTCGGGTAAGGCTCTGCCCCTGCTGCCCCCAGGGCACAGCCCGGGGCTGCTTGGGCTGCAGCTGGCACTGCCAGCCCCCGGGGGTGCTCACAGCCTCCTGCCTGCCCCTCCTGCAGCTCTTGCTGGAGCACCTGGAGTGCCTGGTGTCCAGGCATGAGAGGTCCCTCCGGATGACCGTGGTCAAGCGCCAGGCCCAGTCCCCCTCGGGGGTCTCCAGCGAGGTGGAGGTGCTGAAGGCTCTCAAGTCACTCTTTGAGCATCACAAAGCTCTGGATGAAAAGGTGAGAAGGCTGCTGGGACCTCTGCCAGCTCGCCCCAGGGCCAGCCCCTGCTCAGGGCTGACCTTAGCTCATAGATTCATGGAATGGGTTGGGTTGGAAGGGACCTCAAAGCTCATCCAGTGCCAACCCCCTGCCATGGGCAGGGACACCTCCCACCAGCCCAGCTTGCTCAAGGCCTCATCCAGCCTGGTCCTGAACACCTCCAGGGAGGGGACAGCCACAGCCTCCCTGGGCAACCTGTGCCAGTCTCTCCCCACCCTCACTCTCAACAATTTCTTCCTCCTCTCCAGTCTCCATCTCCCCTCTCCCAGCTCAAAGCCATTGTCCCTCATCCTGGCACTCCCAGCCCTTGGCCCAAGTCCCTCCCCAGCTCTCCTGGAGCCCCTTCAGGGCCTGCAAGGCTGCTCTAAGCTCTCCTTGGAGCCTTTTCTTCTGCAGGCTGAACAGCCCCAACCCTCCCAGCCTGTCCCCTGTTCTCTTCCTCATCTCCTCACCTTCTCCCAGCCTCCTCTTCCCTCATGCTGGATGCCATTGTTTGTGTTTCTTAGCTGGGTGGTGACCTGGGGGTCCCTCAGGAGAAAGATCTTGGGACCCCCAAAAGCTGCAGCATGCTTGTGTGAGGAGCTGGGGGGCTGCCAGGTGAATGATTGGGTTTGAGGCCACTGGGGATGGAGGATGTCCTCCCCTGGGTCACTCCTGTGCTGGTGGTGAGTGCTGGCATTTGGCTCCCTGGTTCAGTGCCTGCATTATGACTCTTGTTGTTCCTCCTAGTTCACTTGCCTCAAGCATCTCCTTCCCCTGACAAAAGGAATCTTCAAGCTGTCCTGGCCATCTCCAAGAGCCAGTTTGGCCCAGGGTGTTCCTCTCCAAAGTGCTTTCAGTCCCCCAAGCAATGGTCTGGAGAATCCCTGAGGCTGTGTCCTGGCTCTGAATCCAGCTGAGCCTGGCTGTTGGGCAGACACAGGATCACAGATCACAGATCACAGATCACAGATCACAGATGTTAGGGGTTGGAAGGGACCTCCAGACATCGTGCAGTCCAATCCCCTGCCAAAGCAGGAGCACAGAATCCAGCACAGCTCACACAGGAACACATCCAGACAGGGCTGGAAAGCCTCCAGAGAAGGAGACTCCACAACCACTCTGGGCAGCCTGCTCCAGGGCTCTGGGAGCCTCCCAGTGCAGAAGTTCCTCCTCATGTTGAGGTGGAACCTCCTGTGCTGCAGTTTCCATCCATTGCCTCTTGTGCTATCCCAGGGTGCAAGGAGCAGAGCCTGTCCATCCCCTCTTCTCCCTCTTGACCCCCTCAGATACTTATAAACATTTATTCAGTCCCCTCCCAGCCTTCCCCTCTCCAGCCTGAGCACCCCCAGGGCTCTCAGCCTCTCCTCACAGGGCAGTGCACCAGTCCCCCCAGCATGCTGGTAGCTCTCTGTTGGACTCTCTCCCACAGATGCCTGTCCCAAGAGGCTGGGAGCTCCCTCAGCCCATGGGCATGGATGAGGACTGAGCTTTCCCTTTGTGCCACACCTCTGCAGGTCAGGGAACGCTTGAGAGCAGCCCTGGAGCGAGTGGCGACCCTGGAGGAGCAGCTGGTGGATGCCCATCGGCAGGTAAGAGCTACCTGGGCAGCCCACCCTGGGTCCTTGCTGGGGCAACCACTGGGCTGGGACTGCTTCATGTCCTGGTGGTGACTTGCAGGTGGGATTGCTGAAGTGCCACCCCCAGTGGCCATGCAGGGCACAGAAATGACATCAGGGCAGCGCTGATGTGAGGTTTTCCTTCTGGAACTGCTGTTTGCAGGAGGGATTGTTGTGGTTGAGCAAACCTTGTACAAACCTTCTGGAGGTGCTGGTCTCACAGGCAAGGTCTCCTCTGGCCTTTGGGGGTTTGGTGTTCATCTCACTGCCAGGAGCAACCTGAGCTTGTGTCACTGCAGGGGGCGGAGAGGGACCTGGGAGGAGCAGCTGCTCCTCATGGGCAACCTAAACCTCCCCCAGTACAGCTTGAGGCCATTTCCTTTTGTCCTGTCCTTTGTTCCTTGGGAGCAGAGCCCAACCCCCACCTGGCTCCAGCCTCCCCCCAGGGAGCTGTAGAGAGCCATGAGGTCTCCCTCAGCCTCCTCTTCTCCAGGCTGCACACCCCCAGCTCCCTCAGCTGCTCCTCCCCAGCCCTCTTCTCCAGACCCTTCCCCAGCTCTGTTGCCCTTCTCTGGCCCTGCTCCAGCCTCTCAATGTCCTTCTTGGAGTGAGGAGCCCAGAACTGAACCCAGGACTCAAGCTGTGGCCTCAGCAGTGCCCAGCACACTGCTCCTGCTGCCCACACCATTGCTGCTCCAGCCCAGGCTTCTGGTGCCCTTCTTGCCCACCTGGGCACCCCCTGCCTCCTCTCCAGCTGCTGTCACCCAGCACCCCCAGGGCCTTTTCTGCTGGGTGGTTTCCAACCACTCTGCCCCAAGCCTGGAGCCTTCCTGGGGTTGTTGTGACCCAAGTGCAGCACCCAGCCCTTGGCCTTGGTGAACCTCACCCACTGGCCTCATCCCAGCCAGCCTGGCCAGGTGCCCCTGCAGAGCCTCCAGCCCTCCAGCAGCTCAACACTGCTGCCTCAGTGTTGCCTGCAGAGTGGCTGAGGGTGCCCCTGGTGCCCTCATGCACATCACTGGTGAAGATCTTGGACAGCCCCAGCCCTAGGACTGAGCCCTGGGGGCACCACTGCTGACAAGACACCAGCTGGATGCAGGGCTCAGGCCACCAGGGGCTCTCCAGGAAAGCCTGGGGCTCAGGTTGTGTGAGTGCCTGCAGCAGGCAGCTCTGTGCATCCCACCGGGACAGGCTCCATCCCCCTCCACAGATCCCTGCCTCCTCCTCCCCCAGTGCCTCCTCCTCCACCACTGCCTCCTCCTCCCCCAGTGCTTCCTCCTCCACCACTGCCTCCTCCTCCCCCAGTGCTTCCTCCTCACCCACTGCCTCCTTCTCCCTCACTGCCTCCTCTTCCCCCAGTGCCTCCAGTTCCTCCCCAGCCACAGGCACAGGTGGAGGAAGCCAGCAGGGCCTTGAGTGCCCCGGGGCTGACTTGCCCCCTGGCTGGCCCTGCTGCTCTCCTCTGCTCCCTCAGCCGTTCCTGGCACTCATGGAGCTGCCTTGGCATGCAGGTGGCCGTTCTGCAGCAGGGTGCCACACGGGAGGTCCCGGCAGGGGACAGGGACGAGAGGGAGCCCAAGGAGGCAGCACAGAAGCTTCCCTGGAAGGTGAGAGCCCAGAAACCTCTGCCCTGACCATGCTCACCCTGCCTGGTGTTCCTCCTACCCCCTTGCTGCTGGCTCCAGGGTGCAGATAATGTTTTTCCCTCTCCCAAGGGTCAAACCCTCTGGGCTAAGCCCTTCGTGGTGGGTCCAGACCGTTTCTGAGGGGAGGGGAACTTACCCTCCTGCTCCTAGGGGCTCTCCAGCCCTGTTCCATGGTGCCTGTGAGAAGCCACATCCCTGGCTGGTGGAGGCTGTTCTCAGGCTGTCCCAGAGCCCCATGGCCTCGCTCCCCACCACCCATGGTCCCTGCAGGGCCAGGATCCCCCCCGTCCAGCAGTGCCAGCCTGTGCCTGGGGGGCAGCCCGGGAGCCACCTCCTTCTCTGCTGCCTTGCAGAGGCTCTCCAACGGCTCTGTGCACCCGGAGGATGAGGCAGGGAGGGTGGTGGAGCTGCAGGAGCTCCTGGAGAAGCAGAACTTCGAAGTGGTGCAGGCCAAGGAGCGAATCTCTGCCCTGGCTGCCAGCGTGGCCGAGCTGGAGGAGGACCTGGGCACTGCCAGGAAGGATCTGCTCAAGTCGGAGGAGATGAGCAGCAAGTACCAGAGAGACCTCCGAGAGGTGAGGCACTGCCCCCCACTGCCCCCCCACTGCCCCCCCACTGCCCCTCTCACTGCCCCACACACTGCCCCTCTCACTGCCCCCCACTGCCCCCCACTGCCCCTCTCACTGCCCCCCACTGCCCCCCACTGCCCCCCCCACTGCCCCCCCACTGCCCCTCTCACTGCCCCCCACTGCCCCTCTCACTGCCCCCCCACTGCCCCCCCACTGCCCCCCCACTGCCCCTCTCACTGCCCCACACACTGCCCCCCACTGCCCCTCTCACTGCCCCTCTCACTGCCCCACACACTGCCCCCCACTGCCCCTCTCACTGCCCCCCCACTGCCCCTCTCACTGCCCCCCACTGCCCCCTCACTGCCCCCACACTGCCCCCCACTGCCCCTCACTGCCCCCCCACTGCCCCCCCACTGCCCCCCCACTGCCCCTCTCACTGCCCCCACACTGCCC
Organism: Indicator indicator; assembly: GCF_027791375.1. Classification (NCBI taxonomy): domain Eukaryota; kingdom Metazoa; phylum Chordata; class Aves; order Piciformes; family Indicatoridae; genus Indicator; species Indicator indicator. The sequence goes on along the minus strand of NC_072044.1, from coordinate 5,823,198 downwards.
CCCACTGCCCCTCTCACTGCCCCCCACTGCCCCCCACTGCCCCCCCACTGCCCCTCTCACTGCCCCCACACTGCCCCCCACTGCCCCTCACTGCCCCTCACTGCCCCCCACTGCCCCTCTCACTGCCCCCACACTGCCCCCCACTGCCCCTCTCACTGCCCCCCACTGCCCCCTCACTGCCCCCCACTGCCCCCTCACTGCCCCACACTGCCCCCACTGCCCCTCTCACTGCCCCACACTGCCCCCACTGCCCTCTCACTGCCCCCCACTGCCCCTCTCACTGCCCCCACACTGCCCCCCACTGCCCCTCTCACTGCCCCCCCACTGCCCCTCACTGCCCCACTGCCCCCACTGCCCCTCACTGCCCCCCACTGCCCCCTCACTGCCCCCACTGCCCCCTGCCCTCACTGCCCCCACACTGCCCCCTGCCCTCACTGCCCCCCACTGCCCCTCTCACTGCCCCCACTGCCCCTCACTGCCCCCCACTGCCCCCTGCCCTCACTGCCCCCCACTGCCCCCCCACTGCCCCCCACTGCCCCTCTCACTGCCCCCACACTGCCCCCCACTGCCCCTCTCACTGCCCCCCACTGCCCCCACTGCCCCCCACTGCCCCTCTCACTGCCCCCCACTGCCCCCCACTGCCCCTCTCACTGCCCCCCACTGCCCCTCTCACTGCCCCCACTGCCCCCCTGCCCTCCACTGCCCCCCACTGCCCCCTGCCCTCACTGCCCCCCACTGCCCCCCACTGCCCCCACTGCCCCTCTCACTGCCCCCACACTGCCCCCACTGCCCCTCTCACTGCCCCCCACTGCCCCTCACTGCCCCCCACTGCCCCCCACTGCCCCTCTCACTGCCCCTCTCACTGCCCCTCTCACTGCCCCCCCACTGCCCCTCTCACTGCCTCCCCACTGCCCCTCTCACTGCCCCCCACTGCCCTCTCACTGCCCCTCTCACTGCCCCTCTCACTGCCCCCCCACTGCCCCTCTCACTGCCCCTCTCACTGCCCCCACTGCCCCTCTCACTGCCCCTCTCACTGCCCCTCTCACTGCCTCCCCACTGCCCTCTCACTGCCCCCCACTGCCCCTCTCACTGCCCCTCCACTGCCCTCCACTGCCCCTCCACTGCCCCTCCACTGCCCCTCTCACTGCCCCTCTCACTGCCTCCCACTGCCCCTCTCACTGCCCCCCACTGCCCCTCTCACTGCCCCTCTCACTGCCCCTCTCACTGCCCCCCACTGCCCCTCTCACTGCCCCCCACTGCCCCTCTCACTGCCCCTCCACTGCCCCCACTGCCCCTCTCACTGCCCCCACTGCCCCTCCACTGCCCCTCTCACTGCCCCTCTCACTGCCCCTCCACTGCCCCTCTCACTGCCCCTCTCACTGCCCCTCCACTGCCCTCCACTGCCCTCCACTGCCCCTCCACTGCCCCCACTGCCCCTCTCACTGCCCCTCCACTGCCCCTCTCACTGCCCCCTCTCACTGCCCCACCACTGCCCCCACTGCCCTCCACTGCCCCTCCACTGCCCCTCTCACTGCCCCTCTCACTGCCCCTCTCACTGCCCCTCTCACTGCCCCCCACTGCCCCTCTCACTGCCCCTCTCACTGCCCCCTCTCACTGCCCCCCCACTGCCCCCTCTCACTGCCCCTCTCATTGCCCCTCTCACTGCCCCCTCTCACTGCCCCACACACTGCCCCTCTCACTGCCCCACACTGCCCTTCTCACTGCCCCTCTCACTGACCCTCTCACTGACTCTCTCACTGCCCCACACTGCCCTCTCACTGCCCCCTCACTGCCCCCTCACTGCCCCTCTCACTGCCCCCCCACTGCCCCTCTCACTGCCCCTCTCACTGCCTCCTGTCACTGCCCCTCTCACTGTCCCTCTCTCTGCCCCCTCTCACTCTCCCCTCTCACTCTCCCCTCTCACTCTCCCCTCTCACTGTCCCTCTCCCTGTCCCTCACCCAAGTCCATCAGCAGGACCTCCCTGGGGTTGGAAGCAGACACTGAGCTCCCCAGGAGTGCTGCAGCTCCAGGGCCCTGAGCTGTGTCCCTGCTGGAAGGACTTTCTGTGGCTGCCTGGCTCTTCCTCTCTCCCTCTCCCACTCTGCTGGCCCTCAGCCCCTCCTGAAGCAGGGCTCCCACTGCATGCCTGGAGCTGGAGCTGGGGCTGTGCCAGGCTTGCAGGAGCTGTGTGCCCAGCCCTGTTATCCCCAGCCTGACCCCCCCATGCCAGGCTGTGACACCCTCATGCCAGGCTGTGACACCCCATGCCAGGCTGTGGCACCCCCATGCCAGGCTGTGACACCCTCATGCCCAGCTGTGACTGCCAGCCCCATCTCTTGGCAGGCCCTGGCTCAGAAGGAGGACATGGAGGAGAGGATCACCACGCTGGAGAAACGTTACCTGGCAGCCCAGAGGGAGGCCACCTCCATCCATGACCTCAACGACAAGCTGGAGAGTGAGCTGGCGACCAAGGAGTCCCTGCACCGCCAGGTACCGCCGCCAGGGGCACCCAGCCTGTGCCCCCCACACCCAGCCTGTGCCTGCACCCAGCCTGTGCCCAGCACCCAGCCTGTGCCTGCACCCAGCCTGTGCCAGCACCCAGCCTGTGCCTGCACCCAGCCTGTGACCACCACCCAGCCTGTGCCAGCACCCAGCCTGAGCCCTGCACCCAGCCTGTGCCTGCACCCGGCCTGTGACCACCACCCAGCCTGTGCCCAGCACCCAGCCTGTGCCTGCACCCAGCCTGTGACCACCACCCAGCCTGTGCCAGCACCCAGCCTGAGCCCAGCACCCAGCCTGTGCCTGCACCCAGCCTGTGCCTGCACCCAGCCTGTGACCACCACCCAGCCTGTGCCCAGCACCCAGCCTGAGCCCAGCACCCAGCCTGTGCCTGCACCCAGCCTGTGCCTGCACCCAGCCTGTGCCCAGCACCCAGCCTGAGCCCTGCACCCAGCCTGTGCCTGCACCCAGCCTGTGCCCACCACCCAGCCTGTGCCCTTGCACCCAGCCTGAGCCCTGCACCCAGCCTGTGCCCACCACCCAGCCTGTGCCCTTGCACCCAGCCTGTGCCCTTGCACCCAGCCTGTGCCCTGCACCCAGCCTGTGCCTGCACCCAGCCTGAGCCCAGCACCCAGCCTGTGCCCTGCACCCAGCCTGTGCCCAGCACCCAGCCTGTGCCCTGCACCCAGCCTGTGCCTAGCACCCAGCCTGTGCCGGGCACCCAGCCTGTGCCTGCACCCAGCCTGTGCCCAGCACCCAGCCTGTGCCCTGCACCCAGCCTTTGCCCCCCACCCCTGCAGGCCTGGGAGGGACAGGGTGCCTGGGGCAGGAGGGCAAGCCCCATGCCAGGCTGCTTTCCTCATTCATGTTTGTAAAGCTGTGCAGGGGGAGTGCCCAGAGGCTGGAGCCAGGCTCTGCTAGGTGGTGCCCAATGCCAGCTCAAGGGGCAGTGGTGGATTTTGAGGCATAGGAAGTTCCATGGAAACAGGAGGGGATTGTCCTCCTCTGGTCCACTCTGCTGAGACCACACCTGGAGCTCTGTGTCCAGTTCTGGACCCTCTGTTCCAGGAAGGATCTGGAGGTGCTGGAAGGTGTCCAGAGAAAGGCCATGAGGATGAGCAGAGGGCTGGAGCTGCTCTGCTCACATCCCCCTGCTGGTCCCTCCAGGATCTGCCTCCCTGCTGCTCTGTGCCTGCTGCCCCCAGCCAGATCCAGCTGTGCCAGTGTGTCCAGGCCTTCAGCAGGTGCCTGAGTGGCTCTGGATAAAAAGCAGGACCCAACACATGGGGCTGGGTTCAAATTGCCACCCCAGGGATGGCACCTTCCAAAGGGACATCACCAGCTGCTGGCAATGGCTCCCCCAGAGAGACTCTCCAGGTGTTCTGAGGGCAAAAATGGTGCTGCCTGGCTGCCAGCACCTCCCAGGGTGGAGCACTGGGTCAGGCAGGTGCAAAGACATCTTCTGCCTGTTCCCCAGCTTAGATCTGCAAGTGCAAGAAGTCATGGACCTGTTGGAGTGTGACCAGAGGAGGCCACAGCAATGCTGGCAGGGCTGGAGCCCTCTGCTGGGAGCCAGGCTGAGAGAGTTGGGGTTGTGCAGCCTGGGGAGGAGAAGGCTCCCAGGAGACCTTCTGGTGGCCTTGCAGGATCTGAAGGGGGCTCCAGGAAAACTAGGGAGGGACTTTTGAGAGTGTCAGGGAGTGATAGGACTGGGGGGGATGGAACAAAACTAGAAATGAGTAGAGTCAGACTGGATGTTAGGAAGAAATTCTTCCCCATGAGGGTGGTGAGAGCCTGGCACAGGTTGCCCAGGGAGGTGGTGGAAGCCTCATCCCTGGAGGTGTTTGCAGTCAGGCTGGAGGTGGCTGTGAGCAACTTGCTGTGGTGTGAGGTGTCCCTGCCCATGGCAGGGGGGTTGGGACTGGCTGAGCCTTGAGGTCCCTTCCAACCCTGACAATTTTCCCTGTGAGGGGGACAGAGCCTGGAGCAGGCTGCCCGGGGTGGGGTTGTGGAGTTTCCCTCTCTGGAGCTGTTCCAACCCCACCTGGATGTGTCCCTGTGTGCCCTGCCCTGGGTGCCCCTGCTCTGGCAGGGGGGTTGGACTGGATGATGTTTGGAGGTCCCTTCCAGCCCCTAACATTACTTCTGTGGTGCTGTGCCCCTGTCCCACAGTGTGAGGAGAAGGCCAGGCACCTGCAGGAGCTGCTGGAGCTGGCGGAGCAGAAGCTGCAGCAGACGATGCGCAAGGCGGAGACCCTGCCCGAGGTGGAGGCGGAGCTGGCCCAGCGCATCGCTGCCCTCACCAAGGCAAGCCTGGGGCACCAGGGCCACCACGGGGGGCAGGAGGCAGGGGGAGAGGCAGGTCTGGCCACCCACCCTGCAGCAATGGAGCCCCTGGCAGGCCCAAGCCACCCTGCTCTCCTGCCCAGCCTCTAGGCTCTGCGTTTCTCTGCATCCCCCACCCTGCAGGGACAATGTTCCTGAAGCTCCCTCTGCATCCCTGACCCTGCAGGGACAATGTTCATGAAGCTCCCTCTGCATCCCTGACCCTGCAGGGACAATGTTCCTGAAGCTCCCTCTGCATCCCCCACCCTGCAGGGACAATGTTCATGAAGCTCCCTCTGCATCCCTGACCCTGCAGGGACAATGTTCATGAAGCTCCCTCTGCATCCCCCACCCTGCAGGGACAATGTTCATGAAGCTCCCTCTGCATCCCTGACCCTGCAGGGACAATGTTCCTGAAGCTCCCTCTGCATCCCCCACCCTGCAGGGACAATGTTCATGAAGCTCCCTCTGCATCCCTGACCCTGCAGGGACAATGTTCATGAAGCTCCCTCTGCATCCCCCACCCTGCAGGGACAATGTTCATGAAGCTCCCTCTGCATCCCCCACCCTGCAGGGACAATGTTCCTGAAGCTCCCTCTGCATCCCTGACCCTGCAGGGACAATGTTCCTGAAGCTCCCTCTGCATCCCCCACCCTGCAGGGACAATGTTCCTGAAGCTCCCTCTGCATCCCCCACCCTGCAGGGACAATGTTCCTGAAGCTCCCTCTGCATCCCCCACCCTGCAGGGACAATGTTCCTGAAGCTCCCTCTGCATCCCCCACCCTGCAGGGACAATGTTCCTGAAGCTCCCTCTGCATCCCCCACCCTGCAGGGACAATGTTCCTGAAGCTCCCTCTGCATCCCCCACCCTGCAGGGACAATGTTCATGAAGCTCCCTCTGCATCCCTGACCCTGCAGGGACAATGTTCATGAAGCTCCCTCTGCATCCCCCACCCTGCAGGGACAATGTTCCTGAAGCTCCCTCTGCATCCCCCACCCTGCAGGGACAATGTTCCTGAAGCTCCCTCTGCATCCCCCACCCTGCAGGGACAATGTTCATGAAGCTCCCTCTGCATCCCCCACCCTGCAGGGACAATGTTCCTGAAGCTCCCTCTGCATCCCCCACCCTGCAGGGACAATGTTCCTGAAGCTCCCTCTGCATCCCCCACCCTGCAGGGACAATGTTCCTGAAGCTCCCTCTGCATCCCCCACCCTGCAGGGACAATGTTCATGAAGCTCCCTCTGCATCCCTGACCCTGCAGGGACAATGTTCATGAAGCTCCCTCTGCATCCCCCACCCTGCAGGGACAATGTTCATGAAGCTCCCTCTGCATCCCTGACCCTGCAGGGACAATGTTCATGAAGCTCCCTCTGCATCCCCCACCCTGCAGGGACAATGTTCATGAAGCTCCCTCTGCATCCCCCACCCTGCAGGGACAATGTTCCTGAAGCTCCCTCTGCATCCCCCACCCTGCAGGGACAATGTTCATGAAGCTCCCTCTGCATCCCCCACCCTGCAGGGACAATGTTCATGAAGCTCCCTCTGCATCCCCCACCCTGCAGGGACAATGTTCCTGAAGCTCCCTCTGCATCCCCCACCCTGCAGGGACAATGTTCCTGAAGCTCCCTCTGCATCCCCCACCCTGCAGGGACAATGTTCCTGAAGCTCCCTCTGCATCCCCCACCCTGCAGGGACAATGTTCATGAAGCTCCCTCTGCATCCCCCACCCTGCAGGGACAATGTTCATGAAGCTCCCTCTGCAGGGACCCTGCACTCATGGTGTTTGCTCCCTTCCCTCAGCACCTTTCTTCCAGAGGTGGCTCTGCCACTCTGAGTGACCTTCAGCTTTTGTTGGCACCATTCTGGGGTGAGGAGGAGGAGGAAGGACCCAGGCTGGAGGTTGCAGGAGGGAGATGTGGACAGGGACAGCCTTGCCCATGCCAGGTGCTGGAACAGGTTCCAGGTCCCTCTCAGAGCAGCTCCATCTCCATCACCTTGCTTTGGGCCCACAGCACCCAGTGAGGCATGGCAGGGGGCAGGCAGAGGAGAGGTTGCTGTGTCCTGGGGAAGGATGTGGGGATGGAGGGAGGGATCCTGGAGGTGCTCATGGTTTTGGGGAACACCACCCCAGAGGGCTGCTCTGCTTTTCCCAGGCAGAAGAGAGGCATGGGAGCATCGAGGAGCACCTGAGGCAGCTGGAGAGCCAGCTGGAGGAGAAGAACCAGGAGCTGGCCAGGGTAAGTGCTGCTCAGCATGGATGGGGGAGCCCTGGCAGGTCCTCATCCAGCCTTGACTCTGCCTTGGTGGGCACACCATGAATCAGGGAATCATTTAGGTTGGAAAAGACCTTCCAGACCATCAAGTCCAACCACTACTCTACCAAGCCACATCCCCAAGCACCACATCTACACAGCTTTGAAACCCCTCCCCCAGCTCCCTGGGCAGCCTGACCTCCCTTTTTCCTCATGTCCAGGCTTGCTGCTGGGTTTGCTGCTGCCCCAGAAGGCAGGGTGGGAAGATGATCCTGGTTAATCCTTTCCCATCCAGGACCCCTCAAACTAGAGTCACCCAGGAGCTTGTGACACTCCCTGCTGGGATTTCCTCCTTCCCAGAAGGGAAGCAGCATGGGAAGAGGATCCTGGTTAATCCTTTCCCATCCAGGACCCCTCCCACTAGAATCACCCAGGAGCTTGTGACTCTCTTTCCTCCTTCCCAGAAGGGAAGCACACCACAGCCACTCCTCTCCCAGCATCACCTCCTGGGGCAAGCTGGGACCCCAAATGCAGGGCAGAGGGAGAGGCTCCAGCAGCTTGTCCCCTGAGCCTGGATCAGCAGCAGGATGGGAGCCATGGGTGCTGGCAGCAAGAGGTGCTGCCCCTCAAAGAGTCAGGGATGTGCTGATAGGTGACAGGACACAGTCCCTGCTGAGCTCCTCAGGCAGGGGCTGGGCTGTCCATGCAGGAGGCTGTGATGCCCTTTGCTGGAGCTGCCCAGGTGGCACTGCAGCAGTGTCCCTGTGGAAGCTCCTGGGTGTATTTGCCCAGGGCAGAGAGATGTTTGCAGATCCAGAGAACTGGCAGCCTTGGGGGGCTGGGATGTGTCCCACTGGGGCTGCCCCTGGCAGCTTGCCCAGGGAGGTTGTGGAGGCCTCCTCCCTTGGGGGTGCTCAAGGGCAGGTTGGATGAAGCCTTGGGCAACCTGGGTGTGGTGGGTTGAAAACCATCACAGTGGGGGAGTTGAGAGGTGTCCCTGCCTATGCCAGGGGGGTGGAGTAGATGACCTCTGAGGTCCCTTCCAACCTGAGCCATTCTAGGACTCTAGGTGCACAGGAGAAGCTTTCTTTAAGGGCAGGCAGGACCCCTGTGGGTGCTGCTTCCCCCCTGCTCATCCTTGGCTGAGGAATGGCAGAGCCCAGCAGAGCCCCAGTGGAAGGTCTGATTGGTGCTCAGGGCTCAGTGCTGAGGCCACTTCTGTTTGGTAACTTCATCAAAGATCTGGGTGAGGGCATCAAGGCCACCCCTCAGTCAGTTCGATGATGACACCAAGGTAGGCAGCAGTGTTGAGCTGCTGGAGGCTTGGAGGCTCTGCAGGGGCACCTGGCCAGGCTGGATCCATGGGATGAGGGCAGTGGGATGAGGATCAACAAGGCCAAGGGCTGAGTCCTGCTCTTGGGTCACAACAACCCCAGGAAGGATCCAGGCTTGGGGCAGAGTGGATGGAAACTGCCCAGCAGAAAAGGACCTGGGGGTGCTGGGTGACAGCAGCTGGAGATGAGGCAGGGGGTGCCCAGGTGGGCAAGAAGGGCACCAGCAGCCTGGCCTGGAGCAGCAATGGTGTGGGCAGCAGGAGCAGGGCAGGGATTGTGCCCCTGGGCTGGGCACTGGGGAGGCCACAGCTTGAGTCCTGGGTTCAGTTTTGGGCTCCTCACTCCCAGAAGGACATTGAGAGGCTGGAGCAGGGCCAGAGAAGGGCAACAGAGCTGGGGAAGGGTCTGGAGAAGAGGGCTGGGGAGGAGCAGCTGAGGGAGCTGGGGGTGTGCAGCCTGGAGAAGAGGAGGCTGAGGGAGACCTCATTGCTCTCTGCAGCTCCTGAGAGGAGGCTGGAGCCAGGTGGGGGTTGGGCTCTGCTCCCCAGTGTCAGGTGATGGAAGGAGAGGAAATGGCCTGAAATTGTGCCAGGGGAGGGTTAGGTTGGAGAGGAGGAAAAATTTCTTTGCTGGAGGAGTGAACAAGTGACAGGATGAGAAGAAACAGCCTGAAGTTTCACCAGGAAAGGAACAATTTCTTCCCCTGGAGACCTGTCCAGGCCTGGCCCAGGCTGCCCAGGGCAGTGGTGGATTCCCCATCCCTGGAGGGGTTTCCAAGCCCTGGAGCTGTGGTTCAGTGGTGCCCTGGCAGTGCTTGGCTTAAGGCTTGGACTCCACGACCTGAAAGCTCTTTTCTAACCAAAACAATTCCACATTTGTATGATTCATCCCCAAAACCCGAGCCTGCTGGGTCAGCTCTGCCACCAGCAGCAGGCAGAGGATGGGAGGAGGTCCCTGAGGCCCGGGGGCAGGAGGAGCAGGCTCCCTGCCCTGCCATGGCTGTGCTGTGTGCCTTGCAGGCTCGCCAGAGGGAGAAGATGAACGAGGAGCACAACAAGAGGCTGTCAGACACCGTGGACAGGCTGCTGAGCGAGTCCAACGAGAGGCTGCAGCTGCACCTCAAGGAGAGGATGGCAGCCTTGGAGGAGAAGGTAGTGCCTGGAGGGCAGGGGCTCCTCTGTGGGGCTGCCCAGGAGGGTCGAGGGGTCTGCAGCCCACCCCAGCACGGAGCCTCAGGCAGCTGCAGCACAGGGGGTTGGAAGTGCCTGTGCAGGGCTGGAGAAATGTCCACCTGCAGGATGCCAGCTGGGTGCTGGGGCTGGTGGGAGCACCCCTGCCTCCAGCCAGCCCTCACCCACAAAGACTCACTCTCCACCTTCCACCTCCAGCAGCAGGATTTGGCCTGCTCCATTCCCTTGCTGCCCTGTGTCTCCTCCAGCATAGCCTCAACTGCAGCCTGCACTCAGTCCTCAGAGCAAACCCTGCTGCATCCTGCAGGGGAGAATGCAGCCTTCACCCTCTCCCTGCAGCCTTCACCCTGTCCAAGCAGCCTTCACCCTCTCCACTCAGCCTTCACCCTCTCCCTGCAGCCTTCACCCTGTCCAAGCAGCCTTCACCCTCTCCACTCAGCCTTCACCCTCTCCCTGCAGCGTTCACCCTCTCCAAGCAGCCTTCACCCTCTCCCTGCAGCCTTCACCCTGTCCAAGCAGCCTTCACCCTCTCCCTGCAGCCTTCACCCTCTCCCTGCAGCCTTCACCCTCTCCAAGCAGCCTTCACCCTCTCCCTGCAGCCTTCACCCTCTCCCTGCAGCCTTCACCCTCTCCAAGCAGCCTTCACCCTCTCCCTGCAGCCTTCACCCTCTCCACTCAGCCTTCACCCTCTCCAAGCAGCCTTCACCCTCTCCCTGCAGCCTTCACCCTCTCCAAGCCACCTCTCCCTGCAGCCTTCACCCTCTCCACTCAGCCTTCACCCTCTCCCTGCAGCCTTCACCCTCTCCACTCAGCCTTCACCCTCTCCCTGCAGCCTTCACCCTCTCCCTGCAGCCTTCACCCTCTCCAAGCAGCCTTCACCCTCTCCCTGCAGCCTTCACCCTCTCCACTCAGCCTTCACCCTCTCCACTCAGCCTTCACCCTCTCCAAGCAGCCTTCACCCTCTCCCTGCAGCCTTCACCCTCTCCACTCAGCCTTCACCCTCTCCACACAGCCTTCACCCTCTCCAAGCAGCCTTCACCCTCTCCATGCAGCCTTCACCCTCTCCCTGCAGCCTTCACCCTCTCCACTCAGCCTTCACCCTCTCCAAGCAGCCTTCACCCTCTCCCTGCAGCCTTCACCCTCTCCACACAGCCTTCACCCTCTCCCTGCAGCCTTCACCCTCTCCACTCAGCCTTCACCCTCTCCAAGCAGCCTTCACCCTCTCCCTGCAGCCTTCACCCTCTCCACACAGCCTTCACCCTCTCCCTGCAGCCTTCACCCTCTCCCTGCAGCCTTCACCCTCTCCACACAGCCTTCACCCTCTCCCTGCAGCCTTCACCCTCTCCACACAGCCTTCACCCTCTCCCTGCAGCCTTCACCCTCTCCACTCAGCCTTCACCCTCTCCATGCAGCCTTCACCCTCTCCATGCAGCCTTCACCCTCTCCCTGCAGCCTTCACCCTCTCCACTCAGCCTTCACCCTCTCCACTCAGCCTTCACCCTCTCCCTGCAGCCTTCACCCTCTCCACTCAGCCTTCACCCTCTCCCTGCAGCCTTCACCCTCTCCATGCAGCCTTCACCCTCTCCATGCAGCCTTCACCCTCTCCCTGCAGCCTTCACCCTCTCCACACAGCCTTCACCCTCTCCCTGCAGCCTTCACCCTCTCCAAGCAGCCTTCACCCTCTCCCTGCAGCCTTCACCCTCTCCACTCAGCCTTCACCCTCTCCCTGCAGCCTTCACCCTCTCCACTCAGCCTTCACCCTCTCCCTGCAGCCTTCACCCTCTCCACTCAGCCTTCACCCTCTCCCTGCAGCCTTCACCCTCTCCACTCAGCCTTCACCCTCTCCACTCAGCCTTCACCCTCTCCAATCAGCCTTCACCCTCTCCACTCAGCCTTCACCCTCTCCCTGCAGCCTTCACCCTCTCCACTCAGCCTTCACCCTCTCCCTGCAGCCTTCACCCTCTCCACTCAGCCTTCACCCTCTCCACTCAGCCTTCACCCTCTCCCTGCAGCCTTCACCCTCTCCCTGCAGCCTTCACCCTCTCCCTGCAGCCTTCACCCTCTCCACTCAGCCTTCACCCTCTCCCTGCAGCCTTCACCCTCTCCACTCAGCCTTCACCCTCTCCATGCAGCCTTCACCCTCTCCACTCAGCCTTCACCCTCTCCATGCAGCCTTCACCCTCTCCACTCAGCCTTCACCCTCTCCCTGCAGCCTTCACCCTCTCCATGCAGCCTTCACCCTCTCCACTCAGCCTTCACCCTCTCCCTGCAGCCTTCACCCTCTCCCTGCAGCCTTCACCCTCTCCACTCAGCCTTCACCCTCTCCACTCAGCCTTCACCCTCTCCCTGCAGCCTTCACCCTCTCCACTCAGCCTTCACCCTCTCCACTCAGCCTTCACCCTGTCCCTGCAGCCTTCACCCTGTCCCTGCAGCCTTCACCCTCTCCACTCAGCCTTCACCCTCTCCACTCAGCCTTCACCCTCTCCCTGCAGCCTTCACCCTCTCCACTCAGCCTTCACCCTCTCCACTCAGCCTTCACCCTCTCCATGCAGCCTTCACCCTCTCCCTGCAGCCTTCACCCTCTCCACTCAGCCTTCACCCTCTCCACTCAGCCTTCACCCTCTCCACACAGCCTTCACCCTCTCCCTGCAGCCTTCACCCTCTCCCTGCAGCCTTCACCCTCTCCCTGCAGCCTTCACCCTCTCCACTCAGCCTTCACCCTCTCCACACAGCCTTCACCCTCTCCCTGCAGCCTTCACCCTCTCCCTGCAGCCTTCACCCTCTCCACTCAGCCTTCACCCTCTCCACTCAGCCTTCACCCTCTCCATGCAGCCTTCACCCTCTCCCTGCAGCCTTCACCCTCTCCACTCAGCCTTCACCCTCTCCACTCAGCCTTCACCCTCTCCAAGCAGCCTTCACCCTCTCCCTGCAGCCTTCACCCTCTCCCTGCAGCCTTCACCCTCTCCACACAGCCTTCACCCTCTCCATGCAGCCTTCCTCCTCACCCCTGCCCATCACCTCCACACTCTGCCTCAGCCCCTCTCAGTCCCCCAGGCCCAGCCTGTTTTGCCTCCTCCAAGCCAGGGCAGAGTCCATGAGCAGCCTCCCAACTCCCACCCTGCTGCTCCTGGAGCTGAGCTCCCCTCTGCGGAGCCAGCTGGAGCTGCTGCTGCCCCAGTTCAGCTGTGGGGGTGAGGATGGACCTGGCAGTGCCAGTGGGAGCTCAGCCCTTCACAGTTCACCTCTCCTGGGGTTCCTGCAGGGACTAAGCTCCCCTTTGGGAGTCAGAGCACGGAGGGCTCACATCCCCCTGCTGGTCCCTCCAGGATCTGCCTCCCTGCTGCTCTGTGCCTGCTGCCCCCAGCCAGATCCAGCTGTGCCAGTGTGTCCAGGCCTTCAGCAGGTGCCTGAATGGCTCTGGATAAAAAGCAGGACCCAACACATGGGGCTGGGTTCAAATTGCCACCCCAGGAATGGCACCTTCCAAAGGGACATCACCTGCTCCCCAGCCAGCTGCTGGCAATGGTTCCCCCAGAGAGACTCTCCAGGTCTTCCTTGGGCAAAAATGTGACCCAGAGTGGAGCACTGGGTCAGGCAGGTGCAAAGACATCTTCTGCCTGTTCCCCAGCTTAGATCTGCAAGTGCAAGAAGTCATGGACCTGTTGGAGTGTGACCAGAGGAGGCCACAGCAATGCTGGCAGGGCTGGAAGGGCTCTGCTGGGAGGCCAGGCTGAGAGAGTTGGGGTTGTGCAGCCTGGGGAGGAGAAGGCTCCAGGGAGACCTTCTGATGGCCTTGCAGTGCTCCAAGGGACCTGGAAGGAAGCTGGGGATAGAGATTTGAGCAGGGTCTGTTGGGACAGGACAAGGGAGGATGGTTTGGAACTAAAAGAGGCAGATTGAGAGTGGAGAGAAGGGAGAAATGTTTGCCCCTGAGGGTGGGGAGAGCCTGGCCCAGGCTGCCCAGAGAGGTGAGAGCTGCCCCATGGCTGGCACCACTGCAGGTCAGGTTGTTTGGGGCTGTGAGCAACCTGCTGTGGTTGGGGCTGTCCCTGGGGACTGCAGGGGGTGGGACTGGAGGAGCTTGGAAGGTCCCTTCCCACCCAAAGCACTCCATCATTCCATGATACTCAGACATTTGGCCCTTGATCCAGGTGCTGGAGCAGCTGATCTCCTCTCAAACACCTTTCCTAACCTTCAAGGGCTGCCCAACAAACCTCTCCTCACCCCTGGTCCTCCCTGGCCATGGTGTGGGCAGGAGCTGGGCTGTGGCAGCCCTGCTTGTGGAGCAGGAGGTTGGCAGAGCTGAGCAGTCTGTGCACAGCCAGGTGAGGAGCAGAGCAGGGAGCCATGGCCAGGGTCCTACCAGGTGTCCATCACACTGCAGCAGTTCCATCCCTGGCAGAGGCCCTGTGGCCTTTTCTTTCTGAGTGGTCTCTTTCTCTTTCCTGTTTTTGTTCCCTTTTCCCTGGTGGTTGGTTTTGCACAGAACACTTTGTTACAAGAGCTGGAAAATACCCAAAAGCAGATCGAGGAGCACCAGCATGACAAGGTAAAGGCTGCTGCAGGGAGCCTGCTCTGCTCACTCCTCCTCCTCACTCCTAACCCCTGCCCAGGGCTGCTGGCACCTCCTCAAATGCCCCTAGTTTCTTAGGAGCTTGCATCCCAAAGCTCCCAGCAGCAGGAGGCCACAGGCTGACCCAAGGCTGGATGGAAGCTGCCACTAACCCCCCTGGAGCCCCCCAGTTTGGTTCCCCACCAGGCATGTTCAGTCCCATCCATGTTTCTGTCACACTCAGCCATCCCTGACCCCTAACAGGGACAGCAGCAAAGCCAAGGTGGCTTCCCCCATGTGTCTCCAGGGGGGTTTGCTCCACTTCTCTTTAGTGCTGCTCAGACAGCTGTGACCCCTGCACCCCCAAAGCTTTCTCAACCCCCTGACTCCAGCCAGGGCTGGGGCTGTTCCATGCCCACCTTGCAGAAGGCCCTGGAGGTCTTCACACCTTCCCTGCTCTCAGCTAAAGCATCTCAGTAGGGTCTACACCACAAGTCCACCTGGGCCTGTGGTGGGAAGCTTGAGGGTTGCAGCTCTTTGAAGCAGGAGGAGCTTTTGGGGTGTGCACTATGCCCCTGCATGGCTGGGGGTTGCTTTTCCCTTCACCCAGGATCTTGCTGTGCCACAGGTGAGGAGGTGCAGGCCCTGCTCGCTCTCCCTAGCCATGGCTGCTCAGCTCAGAGCCTTGCATGGTGCTGCCTGCATGCTACCCACCCCAGCTCAGCCTGCCTGCCCTCAGGGCTGCATCCTGCCCTGCCTGATGGATCCCAACCTCCCCTGCCTGCCCTCTGCCTCCCTCCTCACATCTCCACAGGGCAGCACTTGGTGCCAGCTCCCTACCAGGATGGGGCTGGCAGCAGGAGGGATGAGGTCACCATCCAGTGTGACCCAAGGGGGCAAGAAGGCCAATGGCATCCTGGCCTGGGTCAGGAGCAGTGTGGGCAGCAGGAGCAGGGAACTCATCCTGCCCTGTGCTCAGCACTGGTTAGACCACAGCTTGAGTGCTGTGTCCAGTGCTGGGCTCCTCAGTTTGAGAAAGATGTTGAGATGCTGGAAGGTGTCCAGAGAAGGGCAATGAGGCTGGGGAGGGGTCTGGGGAGGGGTCTGGGGCACAAGGCTGGGGAGGGGTCTGGAGCACAAGGCTGGGGAGGGGTCTGGGGCACAAGGCAGTGGAGGGGTCTGGGGCACAAGGCTGGGGAGGGGTCTGGGGCACAGCCCTGTGAGCAGAGGCTGAGGGAGCTGGGGGTGTTCAGCCTGGAGAAGAGGAGGCTCAGGGCAGACCTCATTGCTCTCCACAACTCCCTGAAGGGAGGCTGCAGCCAGGGGGGGTTGGGCTCTGCTCCCAGGCAAGCAGTGACAGGAGGAGAGGACACAGCCTCAAGCTGCCCCAGGGGAGGTTTAGGTTTAGGCTTGGTCTTAGCAAGAAGTTCTTCCGAGACTGAGAAATTGCCCTTGGGTTGTGCTGCCCAGGGAGGGGTTGATGTCCTGGAGGTGCTTAAGAAGAGCCTGGCTGAGGCACTTGGAGCCATGCTCTGCTGGGGTGGTTAGGGTTGGGTGATCAGTTTGCACTTGAATGATCTTGGAGGTCTCTTCCAACCTGGCTGATTCTGTGGAGCCAAAGCAGAGCATCCTGATGGGACCAATCCTCCTCCATCTCCCAGCAGCATCTCTTGCAGCATGCCAGTGTCTGCCTGGCCTGTGCCCAGCACCACCCCAGCACCACCCCAGCACCACCATCCCCCCTCTCCTGCATGAGACGTTTCTCATCCCGTGTGTCCAAGGTGCTTTGACCCTGGGATGGGGATTTTTTTTTCTGAGGGAATACAACCCTGGTGTGATGCTTTAGAGGCTGTGGCTTGCCCCAGAGCTGGCTGCTCCCCAGGGCAGAGCCAAGCCCTGGCTGTCTCTTGTCTCCCCCCCGAGCAGCGGCGGCTCTCTGATGAGATCGACAAGCTCCGGCTGGAGGTGGAGCAGCTCAAGACCAGGAGTGGGACATTCGTGGAGAGTGTCCATGCAAGGTAAGAGCCTCCTGCCAACCCCCCTGCCAGCCTGCCCACACCCATGGCTTGCAGCCTGTCTGGCTTTCAGGGCTCCAAAGTGGTGCTTGCATCAGGTGCTTCTGGTTTCACCCAGCCTGGGGACTTGGTAGGGACAGGGAAATGCAGCTGCTGAGAGCAGAGGGCACCTGAGCAGCCTCAGCATGGAGCTGCAGCCATCACCAGGCATGGGGCAGAGAGTCACAGAGTCATGGAATGCTCTGGGTTGGAAGGGGCCTTAGGGGTCATTCAGTTCCAAGCCCCCTGCTATGGGCAGGGACACTTCCCACCAGCCCAGGTTGCTCCAGGACTCATCCAGCCTGGCCTTGAACAGCTCCAGGGAGGGGACAGCCACAGCATCCCTGGGCAGCTTGTTCCAGTGTCTCCCCACTCTCACTGCCAAGAATCTGTCCTGGGATGAGACACAGGCCCAGCCCAACTGAATGGCCCCAAATCTGCTCTTCCAAGGGCAAACCCCCACTGGGCATTGGTTCTTTTTCTGCACAGAGGGCTCAGGGTGTAATTTGCTGTGGGAGGTGATGCTCACCCAAACCCCTCCCCCTCAGGAAAGGTGGCACAAAGCCCCAGGGCCCTGGTGGCTCTTTTGGCCATGCCTCCATGGAGCAAGAGAGGCAGACAGCCTGGTAAGGATGGAGCTGATGTTCTGGGGATGGGCTGCTGGAGGAGAAGGAGCCTGATTTGAAGTGTTGCAGGCACAGGAGAATGACCTCCCCCTGTTTTTCCCTTCCTCTCTACAATGGTCTTCCCACACACTTTCATTTGATGTCAGCTGGGAGACTGAGAGCTTCCAGCCCAGAGCATCCTGAGGAGAGGTGAGTCCATCAGGGATGAGTGCTGCAAGAAACCAGGGAGTTAGAAAATGAGGAAGCCAGCATGAGCTGTCCCCACCCCACCCTGCTGCTGCACCTGCCTGGAGACCACATCTTCACCTGAGCACTTTGGGGTGGGCAAGAGGCAGCAAAGGATCAAGGAGAGCAAGCACCAGTGGGGAAAATCCACCTCTGGGGAAGGCTGCAGCAGCTGGAGAGGAGCCAGTGGAACCAGTCTCAGACCTGGCAGCAGCTGTGGGAGAGAAGGGAGAAGTCCTGAAGGCCTCATATCTGTACTGAAGAGAAGAAATGAGGAGAGTGAAGAAGAGCTTGTGAGGATGAAGGACAGCTGAGCACCAGAGGAGTGCCTGGAGCAGGTGTCTGGGTCTGTAAGAGCAGGAAGGACCTTTTGTTATTTTGTTGTGATTTCTTAGAGGAAAAAAAATCAGCAGAAAGCTGGAGTTACAGGGGCCAGAATCATCCCTCAGCTGAAACCTCAGCTGAAACCTCAGCCTTTGCCTAAGGCTCCTTTTGAGCTCAGGAGCAGCTGGTCAGTGGCTCCACAGCTTCAGTTCTCCCCAAACTTGGGCTGTACCTTCTTCTGCAAACACCAAAGTGCCCCCAAGCCAAGCTGCTGGTGTTAGAGGTTGCACCTGGGCTTGGTGGGATGCTGGGGTGAGGAGCCCAGGACTGTGTCTGCACTGGCAACCAGAGCTAACCATGGTAGGAAACCATTGATCTGCCTTGGGCCACTGCTTTGGGCATCCTAAATCAAAGCCTCCTGCTTTGACAGTGCACCTGGGGAGTGTGACCCTGCTCAGCTGCATGGCTGAGTCTTCAGGGTGAGGAGGAGCAACCAGGCAAGGTGGAGACAAGCAGCAAGGGCCACCAGTGGCAAAAAGTGGCCTCATGTCCAGCAGCAGCCTCTGCATTGCTCTGCCTGAGCTGTGCCTGCTCCTCAGCTCCAGCCTGAGCATGGAGGAGGATGAAGTCCCAGCTTGTTCCTGCTGGGAGATCTCAACTCATGTCCTCACACCTGGAAGATCCAATGGGATTTTGTTCAGCAGGGTTGGGGTTTTTTACCTTCATGAAAACGTTGAGGGAAACCTAAAAAGGAGGAGAAAATCTCCCTGAGTGGCTCCTGGTCTGTACCATGGGGATGGAGAAGAGGCACAAGGCCATGATGGGAGGTGGGAGGTGTTCTCAGGAGGGAAGCACAGAAGGGGACTGCTCAGCAATGGCTTCACCCAAGCCCAGAAGGGGACTGCTCAGCAATGGCTTCACCCAAGCCCAGAAGGGGACTGCTCAGCAATGGCTTCATCCAAGCCCAGAAGGGAACTGCTCAGTCCATGGCTTCATCCCAAGCCCAGAAGGGAACTGCTCAGCAATGGCTTCACCCAAGCCCAGAAGGGAACTGCTCAGCAATGGCTTCACCCAAGCCCAGAAGGGGACTGCTCAACAATGGCTTCATCCCAGGCCAGAAGGGGACTGCTCAGCAATGGCTTCATCCAAGCCCAGAAGGGGACTGCTCAGCAATGGCTTCACCCAAGTCCAGAAGGGGACTGCTCAGCAATGGCTTCATCCCAGGCCAGAAGGGAACTGCTCAGTCCATGGCTTCATCCCAGCCCAGAAGGGAACTGCTCAGCAATGGCTTCATCCCAGGCCAGAAGGGAACTGCTCAGTCCATGGCTTCATCCCAGGCCAGAAGGGAACTGCTCAGCAATGGCTTCACCCAAGCCCAGAAGGGGACTGCTCAGCAATGGCTTCATCCCAGCCCAGAAGGGAACTGCTCAGCAATGGCTTCACCCAAGCCCAGAAGGGGACTGCTCAGCAATGGCTTCATCCCAGGCCAGAAGGGGACTGCTCAGCAATGGCTTCATCCAAGTCCAGAAGGGGACTGCTCAGCAATGGCTTCATCCCAGGCCAGAAGGGGACTGCTCAGCAATGGCTTCATTCAAGTCCAGAAGGGGGCTGCTCAGTCCATGGCTCCATCCAAGCCCAGAAGAACACTGCTCAGCCCAAGGCTTCATCCCAGGCCAGAAGGAGACTCCTCTGCAATGGCTTCATCCCAGACCCACTGCACACTTTTGGCCAGACCTGGCTGGTTCTGCAGCAAAGTGGGAGGAGGGCTCAGGTCTGAGCTTCCTGCAGCATCTGCAGTGCCAGTGTGGGGGCAGTGGGGCACCTTTGCCCAGAGCCTGGTTTCACATCATTTCATGCAGAGCAGGACAGCACCACCGGTGTGGGCATCCTGCAGTGGCCTCATCCTCCTCCTCTGTGCTGAGCAAGCTCTGGGCCGCAAGGGGAGCAGCCTGGGGGTGAGGCCAAGCTCGCATGAGGCAGCCTCCACAACGGGAGCCTTTCTCCCCAGGTCCCACATGGGCAGTGCCACAGACCTGCGCTTCCCCCTGGGCACCGTGGTGCATGCCCCTGCCGAGCCCTTCGGGGCAGCCCCCGGCCTGCCGCGGGCACAGAAGGGAAGATTTGCTGCCCGCAGAGAGGAGCCAGCCAAGGTAAGGCATGGCCATGGGCACAGGGGCAGCTGGGCTCTCCTCCTGCCCTGCTGCTGCTCTCATGTGTCCTGGAGCTGGGGTGTCCCCCTGTTTGCCTTCTGCTCTTATGTGCCCTGGGGTTGGGGTCTCCCCCTGTTTGCCTGCTGTTCTCACTTGGTCTGGGGTTGGGGTCTCCTCCTGCCTTGCCTGCTGGGCTCATGTGTCCTGGAGCTGGGCTCTCCTCCTGCCTTACCTCCTGGTCCCACTTGGCCTGGAGTTAGGGTCTCCTCCTGCCTTGCCTGCTGGTCTCACATGTCCTGGAGTTAGGGTCTCCTCCTGCCTTGCCTGCTGGTCTCACATGTCCTGGAGTTGGGGTCTCCTCCTGCTGGGCTCATGTGTCCTGGAGTTGGGGTCTCCTCCTGCTGGGCTCATGTGTCCTGGGGCTGGGGTCTCCTCCTGCAGGTCTCATGTGTCCTGGGGCTGGGGTCTCCTCCTGCTTCTCTCCCATGTCCTGGATGTGGGGACTTGGGGCAATTTCCTTTGGTGCCTGCTGAGGAGGGACATGTCTGCCCATGGGGCAGAACTGAGGTGTGGCCCTTGTGTGGGGGTCTCCAGCTTGGCATTAGGAGACATGAGGGTGCAGTGTAGGACCTGTGGGCACTGTTCCTCCAGGACTGGGAGCAGGCCCAGGCAGGCAGTGTCCTGGCCACAGGGCCCCACGCCTTCGACAGCGACCCTGAGATCTCTGACATGGATGAGGATGACCGTGAGACACTCTTCAGCTCCATGGATGTGCTCTCCCCTGGTGGCCACTCAGATGCCCAGACGCTGGCCATGATGCTCCAGGAGCAGCTGGATGCCATCAATGAGGAGATCAGGTACTGACCACAGCCAAAACCCAGCCCTGCCCTGCTCTGCAGGGGCTTCAGGGGGGCAACAAACTGTCAGGCAGTGGCAGGAGGCTCTGATGCCCTAAAGTGGAAGGCTTGGGCCAGCTTCAGCCAGGGAAAGGGCTCCCAGACACCCAGCCAGAGGGCTTGGTCCTTCCTGCATGTGGCTCCCTGCATCTCAGATGCAGCAGTGGTGGCTCACAGGAGGGCACACTCATGTCACAGGATCACAGATCACAGATGTCAGGGGTTGGAAGGGACCTCTGGAGATCGCTGAGTCCAACCCCCTGCCAGAGCAGGAGCACAGAATCCAGCACAGGTCACACAGGAACACATCCAGACAGGGCTGGAAAGCCTCCAGAGAAGGAGACTCCACAACCTCTCTGGGCAGCCTGCTCCAGGGCTCTGGGACCCTCCCAGTGCAGAAGTTCCTCCTCATGTTGAGGTAGAACCTCCTGTGCTGCAGTTTCCATCCATTGTCTCTTCTCCTATCCCAGGGTGCAACTGAGCAGAGCCTGTCCCTGTCCCCTTCCTTCCAGCCCTCAGCTATTGATAGACATTGATCAGATCCCTCTCAGTCTTCTCCTCTCCACACTAACCACCCCCAGGGCTCTCAGCCTCTCCTCACCAGGCAGTACTCCAGGTCCCTTCAGCATCCTTGGAGCCCTCCCTTGGACTCTCTCCAGCAGATCCCTGTCCCTCCTGAACTGGGAAGCCCAGAACTGGCTGCAATATTCTAGGGCACAGTAGATGGGAAGGAGAACCTCCTTGGATCTGCTGGCCACACTTGAAGGGAAGGACCCCCAGGAATGGGAGAAGGCCTCCTTCTGTGTCTCAGCTGGGGTGCTGTGGATCCTGAGGGGTCTGCCTGCCACCTCTGCAGATCAGAGGCTTTGAGTCACAGCCCTCAGGCTGCATTTCCCCAGGGTGGGGAGATCCTGTGGCTGGAAAGCCTGAGATGCCTCCCCAGAAAAGTTGGGGAGCCAGGAGCCCTGAGCCAACCCCCGGCTCTGCTTCACCCCCTCCCAGGATGATCCAGGAGGAGAAGGAGTCGACGGAGCTGCGTGCGGAGGAGCTGGAGACGCGGGTGACGAGCGGCAGCATGGAGGGGCTGAACCTCACCCAGCTCTGCAAGAGGGCTTCCATCCCCACCTCGCTGACCGCCCTGTCCCTGGCCAGCTCGTCCCCCCCGCTCAGCGGCCGCTCCACCCCCAAGCTGACCTCCCGCAGCGCCGCGCAGGACCTGGACCGCATGGGGATCATGACGCTGGTGAGCAGCCCCCCGCGGGGCACGGGGCCGGGCGGGGAGGGCTGCCGGGGCCGGGGAGCTGCGGCAGCGGTGCGAGGGAGGGCGAGGTGGAGCCGGGGTGTCCGTGTCTGCTGTCTCCCAGGCTGGCACGCCTGGCCCCGGGCCTGCTCTGGGGGGGGTCTCCATTAACTGCCCCCCTTTCTGTGTCTCTCTCGCTTTCCCCCTTGCAATCAGCCCAGCGACTTGAGGAAGCACCGGAGGAAACTGCTAGTGAGTGGCTCCCATCCCGTTGGTTTTTTGGTCCAAGCCCCTTTTCCAGCCTGCTCCTGGCTTTGTGCTTGCCAGGTCAGGGTGCAGCAGGCACCGGGATGGAGCTTGGGACCTCAAGGGATCGTGGGGATCCCGGAAGGTGCTCGGAGATGTGCCAGACGGCAGCCCTGGGGGGGCTGGCAGGACGTGGGGGAGGTCCAGAAAGCCTCCTGGGTCCTCAAAGGTTGTGTGTCCCCTCTGGTGACAAGGGTCACCAGGACATTCCCATCCGTGCTCCTCAGAGCCCTCTGCTGAGGGCCAGCAGCTTCTGTCCCCACAGCCTGACCTGGGCCATGGGGCTGCATCCTCTCTTCTCCCTCTTCCCAGGATCTTGGCCAGAAGGGCCACATCCTCCCCATCTGCTTGGGCATCTCAGGCCATTGCCAGAGCTCTAGTTCAGGCCAACTCTGGAGCGTGGCAAAGCCTCAGGGCCCTGGTGGCTCTTTTGACCATGGCTCCACGGAGCAAGAGAGAGGCAGGCAGCAGGGCAAGGATGGAGCTGGGCTCTGCCTGCCCAGCCTCATAGCTCCTCTGCATGTTCAGTCGCCTGCAGCTCGGGATGAGAGCCGAGAAGACAAAACCACCATCAAATGTGAGACCTCCCCCCCCTCCTCACCCAGGACCCTGCGGCTGGAGAAGCTTGGCCACCCTGCCCTGAGCCAGGAGGAGGGCAAGGGGTAAGTGGAGCACCCTCTGGATCTCACACCAGAGCCTGCTCTCTTGGTCTGGGGACTGCCAGGGTTGTGGGATGGACTGGGGTCCATCAAGAGTAACCTCAAGGCTTTGCTGCTCCTTTGAGCCAGCAGTGTGCCCAAGAGGGCCAATGGCAGCCTGGCCTGGATCAGGAACAGTATGGCCAGCAGGAGCAGGGAGGGCATTGTGCCCTGTGCTCAGCACTGCTCAGGCCACACCTTGAGTGCTGTGTCCACTTCTGGGCCCCTCAGTTAAAGGAAGATGTTTGAGATGCTGGAAGGTGTCCAGAGAAGGGGCACAAGGCTGGGGAGGGGTCTGGGGCACAGCCCTGTGAGCAGAGGCTGAGGGAGCTGGGGGTGTTCAGCCTGGAGAAGAGGAGGCTCAGGGCAGACCTCATTGCTCTCCACAACTCCCTGAAGGGAGGCTGCAGCCAGGGGGGGTTGGGCTCTGCTCCCAGGCAAGCAGTGACAGGAGGAGAGGACACAGCCTCAAGCTGCCCCAGGGGAGGTTTGGGCTGCATGTGAGGAAGAAATTCTTCCCAGGCAGAGAGATTGGCCCTGGGGATGTGCTGCCCAGGGAGGTGGTGGAGTCCCCCTGCCTGGAGGTGTTTAATAGAGGCTGTGTGAGGCACTCAGTGCCATGGCTGAGCTGATCAGAAGGTGTTGGGTGCTAGGTTGGACTGGATGAGCTCTGAGGTGTTTTGCAGCTTGCTTAATTCTGTGGTTCTGTGTGATTCTCCCTCCTCCATCTCCAGCTCTCTGGAGGAGCAGGCCAGCAGCACCAGCAGCCAGGACTCCCTGCACAAGGGCTCCAAGAGGAAGGGGATCAAGTCCTCCATCGGGCGCCTCTTTGGCAAGAAGGAGAAGGGTCGCCTGATCCAGCTGAGCAGAGAGGGAGCCACGGGGCAGGGTCCGTGAGCAGCCCTGCCCCCACCCCCGGGCTGGGCTCTCCACACACCTCCCAGCACTGCCTGCCTGTGGGGGGTGCTGGGCTGACAGGCAGAGGAGCAGGGGCACCCCTGCTGGTTTGGGGGTGTTGAGGAGTGGAGAGGTTTGGAGAAATGGGAGAATTACCCCCAAAATAAATGGGCAAGGCTGGCTCAGCTCTGCTCAGTTGCACCCTGGGATAGGACCATGGCAGGGGGGTTGGAACTAGGTGATCCTTGTGGTCCCTTCCAACCCTGACTGATTCTATGATTCTGTGACAAAGGGCAAGGGATGGAAACTGCAGCACAGGAGGTCCTACCTTGAGGGAGGGAAACTGCAGCACAGGAGGTCCTACCTTGAGGGAGGGAAACTGCAGCACAGGAGGTCCTACCTCTCTGGATCCAGGGAGATCCAGGGAGCAGATCCAGGAAGTTTGGACCTCCTGTGCTGCAGTTTCCATCCAGCAGGTCCAGGGAGGTTCTCCTCCCTCTCTACTCTGCCCTAGAATATTGCAGCCAGTTCTGGGCTCTCCAGTTCAGGAGGGACAGGGATCTGCTGGAGAGAGTCCAAGGGAGGGCTGCAAGGGTGCTGAAGGGACCTGGAGTACTGCCTGGTGAGGAGAGGCTGAGAGCCCTGGGGGTGGTTAGTGTGGAGAGGAGAAGACTGAGAGGGATCTGATCAATGTCTATCAATAGCTGAGGGATGGAAGGAAGGGACAGGGCCAGGCTCTGCTCCTTGCACCCTGGGATAGGACAAGGAGCAATGGATGGAAACTGCAGCACAGGAGGTTCCACCTCAACATGAGGAGGAACTTCTGCACTGGGAGGGTCCCAGAGCCCTGGAGCAGGCTGCCCAGAGAGGTTGTGGAGTCTCCTTCTCTGGAGGCTTTCCAGCCCTGCCTGGATGTGTTCCTGTGTGGTGAGCCCCTGAAGTGTCACACTGAACCCCTGAGGTGTCACACTGGACCCCTGAAGTATCACACTGGACCCCTGAGGTGTCACACTGTCTGGATGTGTTCCTGTGTGACCTGTGCTGGTCCTGCTCGGGCAGGGGGGTTGGACTCAATGACCTTTAGAGGTCTCTCCCACCCCCTGACATCCTGTGATCTGTGACCCTGTGGAGCTCTATTTACAAGCAAACTAAAATCTTAGACATATGAAATGCAATCACTGTGCCCAAAATATACAACATTTACATGGATTTACCATTTATAATCAACACAGAGACACCTGGACAGGGGAGGTCTGCCAACAGCTCCCTCCCCACTCTCCTCTTACCTCCCTGTGCAAGGGAAAGAGGAGAAAAGGAGAAAGCAGAGAGTGTAGCTCTTGGTACTTAGCCACAACAAAGAACCCAGCCAAGGTCAGCACAGCCAAGCAGAAGCTGCCAGCTGGTATCAGCTAGAGAGGAAAGAGAGACAGAAGAGTTTATGCAGCTAACTTCATGCCAGTTAGCAAGCCAAGGAATTACCCAGACCTTAGCATTCCCTTTTGGAGACTAAATCTGATGAGGAGTGCCTGAGGGAGCTGGGGATGCTCAGTGTGAAACAGAGGAGGCTGAGGGGAGGCCTCAGTGCTCTCTACAGCTACCTGGGAGGAGGTTGTGGAGAGGTTGGTGCTGGTCTCTTCTCACAGGGAATTAGTCACAGAACAAAAGGGAAAGGCCTCAAGCTGCCCCTGGGTAGGTTTACACTGGAGAGGAGGACAAAGAATGGTCAGGGATTGGAATGAGCTGCCCAGGGAGGTCAGCAAGCCTGGAGGTGTTCAAAGGTGGTTTGGATGTGGTGCCTGGGGAGATGGATCAGAGGTGACCCTTGCAGAGCAGAGCTCTGGGTTGGACCTGGTGATCCTGAGGCTCTTTTCCAACCTGAATGGTTCTGTGGTTCTGGGATTCTTTTCCTTTTACATCCAGTAGTCATTTATTTTGCCTTCAGTCCTTGCAGTCAGGGACTAGGCTCAAGTTCCCCCTTCAGGCTGCACCATGGAGGGGGGCACTGGCTGCCTTGCAGCATCTGGGCAGCTGGCTCCTGGTGTTTCCTGCCCCACAGCCCTTTCTGGCCTGAGGTTGGTGTCACTCTTGGTGCTCTGCAAGAGCTGCAGTGGGGAAGGTCACCCCAAACCTGCTTCCCTCCCCGTGGGACCTGCTTGGTTTTGCAGAGCCCATCTTGAAATGGGAGGGAGAGCAAATGGGGATCCCTTGGGCCTCCCAGGGGGGCTGTGGGGGAGGGTTGGAAAGGTCACCTCCTGTGCTAGAGCTGTGCATCCCCAGCATCTTGACATGGGGACTGTGGCAGTGCCCACCCTGAGCCCTAGAGGTGTCACACTGAGCCATGAGGTGTCACACTGAGCCCTTGAGGTGTCACACTGAACCCTGCAGGTGTCACCCTGAACCCTAGAAGTGTCACACTGAGCACCTGAAGTGTCACACTGAGCCCCTGAGGTGTCACACTGAGACCCTGAGGTGTCACACTGAGCCCTAGAGGTGTCACACTGAGTCCCTGAAGTGTCACCCTGAGCCATGAGGTGTCACCCTGAGCCCTAGAGGTGTCACACTGAGCCATGAGGTGTCACCCTGAGCCCCTGAGGTGTCACCCTGAGCCCCTGAAGTGTCACACTGAGCCCCTGAGGTGTCACCCTGAGCCATGAGGTGTCACCCTGAGCCCCTGAGGTGTCACCCTGACCCCTGGA
Source organism: Indicator indicator (assembly GCF_027791375.1). Taxonomy (NCBI): domain Eukaryota; kingdom Metazoa; phylum Chordata; class Aves; order Piciformes; family Indicatoridae; genus Indicator; species Indicator indicator. The sequence goes on along the minus strand of NC_072044.1, from coordinate 5,796,932 downwards.
GGTGTCAGCCTGACCTGGGGCTGTCTTGCTTGGCCAACAGTGCTGCTGACTGACGTGGAGGTGGGCATGCAGGACCCCCTGGGGCTGGGCAAGCTGGGTGCTCAGGCCGAGAAGGATCGGCGCCTGCGGAAGAAGTGAGTGAAGCTCCCTCCCTGCTCCACCAGGAGGGAGTCCTGCCCAGCATGGGGCTGGGTGGTGCTGGGTGGTGCTGGGAAGAATTCTCCCTTTCCTGAGCCCTCTGAGCTCCATAACCACCTTGCTGCCAGCTGGTTCTTGCTGCCCAGGGTGTGTTCCCTTCCCCACCAGCCCCCATGGATCACTCTGCTGCTTCTGTTCCCTGCAGGCACGAGCTCCTGGAAGAGGCTCGGAGGAAAGGATTGCCCTTTGCTCACTGGGATGGCCCCACCGTTGTCTCCTGGCTGGAGGTGAGGAAGAGCAGGCCCTGTGCATGACCTCCATGCCCCAACAGCCTTGCAGTCTGCTCTGCCATGTTCTCCCCAGCAGCTGGCCAGCACCCTGCAGTCCCACCACGCTTGGTCCATGCACAGGATTGGTAGCTGCAAAACTTGGAGGAGCGGAGGAGATCCCCAGATCCTTCACATGTTCTGTGCAGTTGTAGCTTCAGTAGAGCTTTGGGTTGAAATGCTCAGGGGTTGCTCTTGCCCTGGGCTGTGTCCATCAGACACAAGGGTCCTGGGCTGCCCTCGGGCATCTCTGCAAGGTGCAAACCAAACAAGAGCTCCACAAGGATATCCAAGTGTCATAGATTCATGGAATGGGTTGGAAGGGACCTTAAAGCTCAGCCAGTTCCAACCCCCTGCCATGGGCAGGACACCTCCCACCAGTCCAGCTTGCTCAAGGCCTCATCCAACCTGGCCCTGAACACCTCCAGGGAGGAGGCAGCCACAGCCTCCCTGGGCAACCTGTGCCAGTCTCTCCCCAGAGCTGGAGGCAATGCTGCAGGTGGGGTCTGATCAGAGCAGAGCAGAGCAGAGGGGCAGAATCCCCTCCCTGTGCTGCTGCTCTCCTGCTCTGGATGCAGCCCAGCACTGTGCTGCCCTTTGTGCTTCACCCTTGAGCTTCCCCCAGGGTGGCTTTGCGAGCAGCAGCAGCGTTGGTCACCCAGGCAGTCACAGCCTGTGCCCTGTTTGGCAGCTGTGGGTGGGGATGCCAGCCTGGTACGTGGCTGCCTGCCGAGCCAACGTGAAGAGCGGAGCCATCATGTCTGCCCTGTCCGACACCGAGATCCAGCGGGAGATTGGCATCAGCAACGCCCTGCACCGCCTGAAGCTGCGCCTGGCCATCCAGGAGATGGTGTCCCTCACCAGCCCCTCTGCACCACCCACCTCACGGACTGTAAGTGCCACCCCCCACCCCTCCTGCCCCTCACAGACCCTCCATGGGGCAGGGCAGGGCAATTGGTTGCTTCCTTGGCACCGCAGAGGTCGTTCGGTCAGCAGGGAGCCCCAGGCAAGCCTGGCCCTGGCATGGGGTCAGACATCCAGGAGCTTGTCCTCGGGCACCAAGGGCATAGAGAATGAGAGAATCTTGGTGGTGTTTGGCTTGGAAAAGAGCTTTCAGATCGTGGAGTCCAAGCCTTAACGCAGCACTGGCAGGGCAGCACTGAACCATGGCCCTCAGCACCACATCTGCACAGCACTGAAACCCCTCCAGGGATGGGGACTCCACCACTGCCCTGGGCAGCCTGGGCCAGGCCTTGACAACCCTTAGGGAAAAAAGTTGTTCTTCATGGCCAACCTAAAGCTCCCCTGGTGCAACTTTTGAGGCCATTTCCCCTGATCCTGTCACTTGTTTCTTGGGAGCAGAGCCCAACCCCCACCTGGCTCCAGCCTCCTCTCAGGAGCTGCAGAGAGCAATGAGGTCTCCCTCAGCCTCCTCTTCTCCAGCCTCAACCCCCCCAGCTCCCTCAGCTGCTCCTCCCCAGCCCTCTTCTCCAGACCCTTCCCCAGCTCTGTTGCCCTTCTCTGGCCCTGCTCCAGCCTCTCAATGTCCTTCTTGGAGTGAGGAGCCCAGAACAGAACCCAGGATTTGAGCTGCGGCCTCAGCAGTGCCCAGCCCAGGGGCACCATCCCTGCCCTGCTCCTGCTGCCCACACCATTGCTGCCCCAGGCCAGGCTGCTGGTGACCTTTGTGGCCACCTGGGCACCTCCTGGCTCATCTCCAGCTGCTGCCAACCAGCACCCCCAGGTCCTTCTCTGCTGGGCAGTTTTCAGCCACTCTGAAGCCTTTCTGGTCTTGTTGTGACCCAAGAGCAGGACCCAGCCCTTGGCCTTGTTGATCCTCATCCCATTGGCCTCAGTCTATGGATCCTCTGTAGACCCTCTAGTGCCAAGCACATTCATGTCTTGAGACACCAGCAAATGCTCTTGGCTGCACTTTCAGAGGCTGTCAGCAAGAGGCTGACCCTGCTGAGCAGCAAGGAGCAAAGCTCATGCACTGTGTGTCCTGGAGAGGACAGAATCCCACCCCAGCAGCACACAGGTGATGCTCAGGGGCAGCTCTTTTGGCACTGACACCTCCTCAGTCAGAACAATTTCAGATCCCAGCCTTGCCCTGGGTAGGACATGGCATGGATGAAGGGATTGTGACTTCTGCTGGTCCCTGAAGCCCTCAAGGGGTTATCTGTGCCCCAGTAATGCCAAGACACATCTGTAGAAATGCAGCCAGCAGAAAGAAGCACCTCAAGCGTGCAGTGTCCCCCTCAGATGGCCGTGGCTGGGGTCACAGCTCTCAGCCTGTGGGCTCCATGAGCACAGCACCAAAGGATAAAGGCAGCCAAAGGTCAATGGCCCTCAATGTGCTCTCCGTGGCTGCATGGACAGCCCAGGGGCCCCATGGGTGGTGGAGTGCCACTAGCCTAAGCTGAGAGGACATTGCAAGAGCTTCCCAGTACAGCTCCAAGCCCAAGGGTTCATGGATTCATGGAATGGGTTGGGTTGGAAGGGACCTCAAAGCTCCTCCAGTTCCAACTCCCCTGCTGTGGGCAGGGCCACCTCCCACCAGCCCAGGGTGCCCAAGGCCTCATCCAGCCTGGCCTTGAACACCTCCTGGGAGAGGACATCCACAGCCTCCCAGGGCTCCCTGTGCCAGTGTCTGCCCACTCTCACTCTCAGCAATTCCCAGTCTCCAGCCCCACAGCAGGAAGCCATCCTGTGCCTCCCTGCATGGAGCTGGGCTGCTCCCTGTTCTGCCCAGGCTGCTGCCACCAAACCACCCAGCAGTGCTTCCCTGGTTGCTCCTCCAGGCAGGGAGCATCCACAGCCCCCTGGGCAACCTGTGCCAGTGTCTCCCCACCCTGATTCTCAAGAATTTCTCCCTCCTCTCCAGTCCCAATCTGCCCTCCTGGAGCGACCTTCCCTCAGCCTGAGCCGGGCTTGTTCCCAGCACAGCTCTGAAGGGAGACCACAGCTCCCTGGTGCTTCTGCTCTGACCATTCTGCACTCTTCCTTACAGTCCTCTGGAAATGTCTGGGTCACCCACGAGGAGATGGAGACCATGGCAACCTCCACCAAGACGGTGAGGCTGGCAGGCCCTGTGCCACTGACCACCAGGCAGAGTCCCGGGAGAGAAGGGGATCTGTGCTGCCTCTCTGGTGCCAGCTCCTGCCCTGCACCATGCAGCCCCTTAGAAACCATCCTCCAGCTGGGAGTATCCCAACCAGTCCTAAAAGTGGCTTAAAACCCACCAGAAGCATTTTTCTTGTCAGGCCCCCGAGGGTTTTGCTGAGGTTCTGGAGCAGCTTCTCTGTGGGTTGGGAGTTGGAGGAAAGAAGGAGAGCAGGATTGGTCTCACAGAGGGCATCAGGTCGGAGAGGACACTCAAAGGGCCTCGTGTCCAGCCCCCTTGCAGTCAGCAAGGGACATCTCCAACCAAATCAGGCTGCCCAGGGCCACATCAAATCTGACTTTGAACGTGTCCAGGAGTGGAGCCTCAACCACCTCCCTGGGCAGCTTGTTCCAGTGTCTCCCCACCCTCACTGGGCAGAACTTCCTCCTGATGTCCAACCTAAACCTGCCCTGCTCCAGCTTCAAACCATCACCCCTTGTCCTATGCCTGCCTGCCCATCTCAGGATGGCTGGATGAGGCTGAGTCCCCATGCTGGTCATTCTGCCCCAGAGAACCACTGCCAGCACCCCTTCACCTCAGGACACCCAAACACTGTCCCCACTGCCTGTCCTACCTCTGGCTGGTTGCTTGGGGTCCTTCAGAGGGATGTGGTCATGCTCCTGAAAGCTTTGGCTCCTTTGGAGAGAGGTAACCATGCTCCCCCCTCTGCAGCTTAGTGACCTTATGTCCAGGGCAGCAGTTTGGATTTGTGGTGTAAATTTAGGCATTTTGGTGCAGGCTTTTGTCTGCTGGTTGAGTAGCAGAGACCTGGACCTGGCAAGGGTCTTGTGGTGGAGGAGAGCTCAGAGTTACAGCAGGGATGTGACACTTACCCTTGGCAGGTTCTGTGAGGTTAGAGCAAAACCAGCACAGGATGACAAGAGAGGAAAGGGCCAAAGATCAGCAGACTGGGTTGGGCAGCCCCTCTGGGGGCTATGAGCCAGGAGATGAAGCTTAGGGTTCTCCCTGCATCCATAGAAACAAAGGGTCAGAGAATTGTTTGGGTTGGCAAAGCCCTCTGAGATCATCCAGTCCTGCACCAACCCAACCCCACCATGGCCACCAAACCCTGGCCCCAAGTGCCATGGCCACACCTTGCTTGGACACCTCCAGCCATGGGGACTCCACCACCTCCCTGGGCAGCCTCTTCCAATCCCTCAACACTCCTCCAGCAAAGAAATTTTTCCTCCTCTCCAACCTAACCCTCCCCTGGCACAATTTCAGGACATTTCCTCTCCTTCTGTCACCTGAGACTAGGGAGCAGAGCCCAACCCCCACCTGGCTCCAGCCTCCTCTCAGGGAGCTGCAGAGAGCAATGAGGTCTCCCTCAGCCTCCTCTTCTCCAGGCTGCACACCCCCAGCTCCCTCAGCTGCTCCTCCCCAGCCCTCTTCTCCAGACCCTTCCCCAGCTCTGTTGCCCTTCTCTGAACCTGCTCCTCAATGTCCTTCCTGGAGTGAAGGACCCAGAACTGAACCCAGTAGCTGAGATGTGGCCTCCCCAGTGCCCAGGGGCACAATCCCTGCCCAAGAACTGCTCACATTCCCCAGGGCAGGGGCTTGAGCCCCACTGTGCCATCTGCAGCCCAGTGCCCATGGGAAGAGCCTCATCCTTCCTTGTCTGAGCAGTGGAGTGGAACCTGGGCCCAGCAGAGCTGGGATGTCCCCAGCATGCCCTGAGCCCCCTGAACCTTGCAGCTCAACCCCATCCCCTCTGGGTCGTGGCATGGCCAGGAGAGTCCCACACTCAGCACAGACAGATTGTGCCTTCTGGGGCAGGGCTGCCAGGTACTGACTGTCCTTGTCCTTTCTGTTGACATGCTGCATGTGTCACTCTTAGGACACAGAGGAAGGCAGCTGGGCACAGGTGAGGTCCCTGTGGGCGCTCCAGGGGGTGGTCGTGGGAGGGTGAGTTGGACATTGTGGGAGGTGGGCTTGGGTCACAGCATCACAGAGCATTAGGGTGTGGAAGGGACCTCTGGAGATCATCCAGGCCAACCCCAGTGCCAGGGCAAGGCACTCAGGAACCAGAGGGGTTCTGAATGGCTCCAGAGAAGGAGACTCCACAACCTGCCTGGGCAGCCTGCTCCAATGCTTTTGTCACCCAAGTCCTTGGTGGAGTCTGAACCTGCACCCTGTGGTTGCTCCTCTGAGCCCTCCTCCAAGTGGTCCTGCTGGGACCTTGCATCAAGCACTGGCCTGGTGTGCTCCAGGCAGAGTGACCTTTGCTGGGACCTCTGTAGGACACAGGTCCTTGTGTTAAACCCTACCTGAGAGGGACCAGCTGCCCACACTGGTTCTGGGACATTTGGTTTTCACCTTTCTGAGCCCAAAGTTCAGGAGATAGACCTGGAAAGGTGGGAGGAAAGAGTCCTGACCCCATCTCTTCTGGATTTGTTGCTCTCAGATGTTTGGACTTTCTTCTAGCCCCAGAATCAGCTTCCAGTCAACACAAATCAACATTTTTCTGTTGCCATTTTGGCATTCATAAAGCAGATCTCTTGGTGATTCCTGATCATCTTTAAATCCCTTGGGAATGCACTGAGACCTTCCTTAGGCATTTCAGCTTTCATGAACGCTGAGGAAGCTGCCCATGAAGTCCAACTGTCTAACACTGGGCTTTGGCTACTGCCTTGTCTCCTTGAGGGGGACATCAGCAGGACACAGACCATGACCAACAGGACTCTTCCCTCCAGCTCCTCCAGGACAAGCTGGGGTTGAATGCCTCTGGCCTAGGTTTGGTGCTCAGGACAGTGACCCCCAGGCTGCAGCACTGAGCTGTTGCTGCTCTCCTGGGAGCCTGCAGCTCCAGCAAGCTCTGGTTGCTCCCTAGCTTCTCCACCTGCTTCTCCACAGACCCTGGCCTATGGGGACATGAACCACGAGTGGATTGGGAACGAGTGGCTGCCCAGCTTGGGGCTGCCCCAGTATCGCAGCTACTTCATGGAGTGTCTTGTGGATGCAAGGATGCTTGACCACCTCACCAAGAAAGACCTCAGAGTGCATCTGAAGATGGTAGACAGCTTCCATCGGTGAGTCCTCTCCTCCTGGAGGCCCTGGGGTGCAGTGTCTAGGTGTGGAGCAGAGGATGGGGCAGCCTGAGGGCTTCTTCCCTGCCTTGGCCAGCCCTGGAGCTGGAGGGGGACTCCTCTGGGCTGAGCTCAACCACCTGGGCCCTGGCAGCTCCCGGGGGGGAATGTTCTCCTTCATCACACTCCCTGCAGCAAAACTGCAGAGGACCAAGCCTTCTCCTGGCTGGGGGGCAGAGCTGGTGCCCCAGTGGCAGGCAGAGCAGTCAGCTGCCAGCAGCCCAGCCTGGAGAAGGCTTTCTGCCATCCCAACCACCTTGCTCAAGCACCAACACCCAGAGGGTACCACCATCCACCACAGCCCAGGGGCTGTGTCCGTGGGGATGTGTCCACGGGGCTGTGTCCATGGGGGGCTGTGTCCCAGGAGCTCTATCCATAGGGCTGTATCCATGGGGCTGTGTCCCTGGAGCTGTATCCATGGGGATGTCTCCCTGGAGCTGTGTCCCTGGGGCTGTGTCCCTGGGGCTGTGTCCATGGGGCTGTGTCCATGGGGATGTCTCCCTGGGGCTGTGTCCATGGGGCTGTGTCCATGGGGATGTCTCCATGGGGCTGTGTCCCTGGGGCTGTGTCCCTGGGGCTGTATCCATGGGGTTGTATCCCTGCGGCTGTATCCATGGGGCTGTGTCCCTGGGGCTGCGTCCATGGGGCTGTGTCCATAGGGCTGTATCCATAGGGCTGTATCCATGGGGCTGTGTCCCTGGGGCTGTGTCCTTAGGGCTGTGTCCCTGGGGCTGTATCCATAGGGCTGTGTCCCTGGAGCTGTGTCCCTGGGGCTGTGTCCTTAGGGCTGTGTCCATGGGGCTGTATCCTTAGGGCTATGTCCCTGGGGCTGTGTCCCTGGGGCTGCCAGGGCCCTCTCTGCTCTGGGGATGAACCCTTCAGGCTGGAGTAGCCACCAGGGGCTGCTTCTTCCTTCTCCTTTGGATCCATGAGCTCCCAGGCCAAAACTGATGGGGTTTGGAAGTAGCATGGAAGGGAAGGACCTTTCCCATCTTCCAGCTGAGATCTTCCCCTTGGGTTGTGTCTGTCCTGACCCGGCCCTGCACTGAAGCCTCCTTTGGGGGCAGGCAGAGCAAGGAGGGGAGTGGGGTCCCTCCAGGGGTGCCTCCAAGGCTCCTGGGGGCTGTGGTGCTGAGCCCTGCCGAGGGCTGGTGCCATCTGGTGTCCTTGCAGCACCAGCCTGCAGTATGGCATCATGTGCCTGAAGAGGCTCAACTACGACCGCAAGGAGCTGGAGAGGAGGCGAGAGGAGACCCAGCACGAAATCAAAGGTCAGCAGCCAGGGGCAGCACCCAGCTCTGCAAAAGGGGATGAGGGACCCCCCAAGGCCTGCCCAGCCGTGGCCTCTCTCCTGGCCTTCAGGGTTTGCCAGCTGGAAATCATTCCCTCTGAGCACAGCTGCCCAGGGGATCGTCTCCAGGGGGTTCTCCCTGCTGTGTGTCCTCAGGGGATTGCTCCAAGTGCTGTTAGCTGCTTACAGAATCACACAGAAGCACGGGGGGGAAGTGGGGGTGTGGAAGGGACCTCTGGGGATCAACCAGTCCGACCCCCATGCCCAGGCAGGGTCACCTAGAGAAGGGTCACACAGGAACACATCCAGGCAGGTTTTGAATGTCTACAGAGGTGGAAACTCCTCCACAGATGGAGACTCCTCCACAGATGGAGACTCCTCCAGAGATGGAGACTTCTCCACAGATGGAGACTCCTCCAGAGATGGAGACTCCTCCACAGATGGAGACTCCTCCAGAGATGGAGACTTCTCCAGAGATGGAGACTCCACCACCTCTCTGGGCAGCCTGCCCCAGGGCTCCAGCAGCTGTGAATTAAAGAAGTTTCTCCTCATGGAACTTCTGATGTTCCAGTTTGTGCCCCTTACCCTTTGTCCTCCCACCTAGGCTCAATTAGAACTCCTACCTAGGCTCATTTAGAACTCCCACCTAGGCTCAATTAGAACTCCTACCTAAGCTCATTTAGAACTCCTACCTAGGCTCAATTAGAACTCCTACCTAGGCTCAATTAGAACTCCCACCTAGGCTCATTTAGAACTCCTACCTAGGCTCAATTAGAACTCCTACCTAGGCTCAATTAGAACTCCCACCTAGGTTCAATTAGAACTCCTACCTAGGCTCATTTAGAACTCCTACCTAGGCTCAATTAGAACTCCCACCTAAGCTCAATTAGAACTCCTACCTAGGCTCAATTAGAACTCCCACCTAGGCTCAATTAGAACTCCTACCTAAGCTCATTTAGAACTCCTACCTAGGCTCAATTAGAACTCCCACCTAAGCTCATTTAGAACTCCTACCTAGGCTCAATTAGAACTCCCACCTAGGCTCAATTAGAACTCCCACCTAGGCTCAGTTAGAACTCCCACCTAGGTTCAATTAGAACTCCTACCTAGGCTCAATTAGAACTCCCACCTAGGCTCAGTTAGAACTCCCACCTAGGCTCAATTAGAACTCCTACCTAGGCTCAGTTAGAACTCCCACCTAGGCTCAGTTAGAACTCCCACCTAGGTTCAATTAGAACTCCTACCTAAGCTCAATTAGAACTCCCACCTAGGTTCAATTAGAACTCCCACCTAGGCTCAGTTAGAACTCCCACCTAGGCTCAATTAGAACTCCCACCTAGGCTCAATTAGAACTCCCACCTAGGTTCAATTAGAACTCCTACCTAGGTTCAATTAGAACTCCTACCTAGGCTCAATTAGAACTCCCACCTAGGCTCAATTAGAACTCCTACCTAGGCTCAATTAGAACTCCCACCTAGGCTCAGTTAGAACTCCTACCTAGGCTCAATTAGAACTCCTACCTAGGTTCAATTAGAACTCCCACCTAGGCTCAATTAGAACTCCCACCTAGGCTCAGTTAGAACTCCTACCTAGGCTCAATTAGAACTCCTACCTAAGCTCAATTAGAACTCCCACCTAGGTTCAATTAGAACTCCCACCTAGGTTCAATTAGAACTCCTACCTAAGCTCAATTAGAACTCCCACCTAGGTTCAATTAGAACTCCTACCTAGGCTCAATTAGAACTCCTACCTAAGCTCAATTAGAACTGCCATCTAGGCTCAATTAGAACTCCCACCTAGGCTCAGTTAGAACTCCTACCTAGGTTCATTTAGAACTCCTACCTAGGCTCAATTAGAACTCCCACCTAGGTTCAATTAGAACTCCTACCTAGGTTCAATTAGAACTCCTACCTAATCTCAATTAGAACTCCCACCTAGGTTCAATTAGAACTCCTACCTAGGCTCAATTAGAACTCCTACCTAAGATCAATTAGAACTCCCACCTAGGTTCAATTAGAACTCCTACCTAGGCTCAATTAGAACTCCTACCTAAGCTCAGTTAGAACTCCCACCTAGGTTCAATTAGAACTCCTACCTAGGCTCAATTAGAACTCCCACCTAGGTTCAATTAGAACTCCTACCTAAGCTCAATTAGAACTCCTACCTAGGTTCAATTAGAACTCCTACCTAGGCTCAATTAGAACTCCCACCTAGGCTCAATTAGAACTCCTACCTAAGCTCAATTAGAACTCCTACCTAGGTTCAATTAGAACTCCTACCTAGGCTCAATTAGAACTCCTACCTAAGCTCAATTAGAACTCCTACCTAGGTTCAATTAGAACTCCTACCTAAGCTCAATTAGAACTCCCACCTAGGTTCAATTAGAACTCCTACCTAGGCTCAATTAGAACTCCTACCTAAGCTCAATTAGAACTCCCACCTAGGTTCAATTAGAACTCCTACCTAGGCTCAATTAGAACTCCAACCTAGGCTCAATTAGAACTCCTACCTAGGCTCAATTAGAACTCCTACCTAAGCTCAATTAGAACTCCCACCTAGGTTCAATTAGAACTCCTACCTAGGCTCAATTAGAACTCCCACCTAGGCTCAATTAGAACTCCTACCTAAGCTCAATTAGAACTCCCACCTAGGTTCAATTAGAACTCCTACCTAAGCTCAATTAGAACTCCTACCTAGGCTCAATTAGAACTCCTACCTAAGCTCAATTAGAACTCCTACCTAGGTTCAATTAGAACTCCTACCTAAGCTCAATTAGAACTCCCACCTAGGTTCAATTAGAACTCCTACCTAAGCTCAGTTAGAACTCCCACCTAGGTTCAATTAGAACTCCTACCTAGGCTCAATTAGAACTCCTACCTAAGCTCAATTAGAACTCCCACCTAGGTTCAATTAGAACTCCTACCTAGGCTCAATTAGAACTCCTACCTAAGCTCAATTAGAACTCCCACCTAGGTTCAATTAGAACTCCTACCTAGGCTCAATTAGAACTCCTACCTAAGCTCAATTAGAACTCCCACCTAGGTTCAATTAGAACTCCTACCTAGGCTCAATTAGAACTCCTACCTAAGCTCAATTAGAACTCCCACCTAGGTTCAATTAGAACTCCTACCTAGGCTCAATTAGAACTCCTGCCTAAGCTCAATTAGAACTCCCACCTAGGCTCAATTAGAACTCCCACCTAGGCTCAGTTAGAACTCCTACCTAGGTTCATTTAGAACTCCTACCTAGGCTCAATTAGAACTCCCACCTAGGTTCAATTAGAACTCCTACCTAGGTTCAATTAGAACTCCTACCTAATCTCAATTAGAACTCCCACCTAGGTTCAATTAGAACTCCTACCTAGGCTCAATTAGAACTCCTACCTAAGCTCAATTAGAACTCCCACCTAGGTTCAATTAGAACTCCTACCTAGGCTCAATTAGAACTCCTACCTAAGCTCAATTAGAACTCCCACCTAGGTTCAATTAGAACTCCTACCTAGGCTCAATTAGAACTCCCACCTAGGTTCAATTAGAACTCCTACCTAAGCTCAATTAGAACTCCTACCTAGGCTCAATTAGAACTCCTACCTAGGTTCAATTAGAACTCCTACCTAGGCTCAATTAGAACTCCCACCTAGGCTCAATTAGAACTCCTACCTAAGCTCAATTAGAACTCCTACCTAGGTTCAATTAGAACTCCTACCTAAGCTCAATTAGAACTCCCACCTAGGTTCAATTAGAACTCCTACCTAGGCTCAATTAGAACTCCTACCTAAGCTCAATTAGAACTCCCACCTAGGTTCAATTAGAACTCCTACCTAGGCTCAATTAGAACTCCAACCTAGGCTCAATTAGAACTCCTACCTAGGCTCAATTAGAACTCCTACCTAAGCTCAATTAGAACTCCCACCTAGGTTCAATTAGAACTCCTACCTAGGCTCAATTAGAACTCCCACCTAGGCTCAATTAGAACTCCTACCTAAGCTCAATTAGAACTCCCACCTAGGTTCAATTAGAACTCCTACCTAAGCTCAATTAGAACTCCTACCTAGGCTCAATTAGAACTCCTACCTAAGCTCAATTAGAACTCCTACCTAGGTTCAATTAGAACTCCTACCTAAGCTCAATTAGAACTCCCACCTAGGTTCAATTAGAACTCCTACCTAAGCTCAGTTAGAACTCCCACCTAGGGTCAATTAGAACTCCTACCTAGGCTCAATTAGAACTCCTACCTAAGCTCAATTAGAACTCCCACCTAGGTTCAATTAGAACTCCTACCTAGGCTCAATTAGAACTCCTACCTAAGCTCAATTAGAACTCCCACCTAGGTTCAATTAGAACTCCTACCTAGGCTCAATTAGAACTCCTACCTAAGCTCAATTAGAACTCCCACCTAGGTTCAATTAGAACTCCTACCTAGGCTCAATTAGAACTCCTGCCTAAGCTCAATTAGAACTCCCACCTAGGCTCAGTTAGAACTCCCACCTAGGTTCAATTAGAACTCCTACCTAGGCTCAATTAGAAGTCCCACCTAGGCTCAATTAAAACTCCCACCTAGGTTCAATTAGAACTCCTACCTAGGCTCAATTAGAACTCCCACCTAGGCTCAATTAAAACTCCCACCTAGGTTCAATTAGAACTCCCACCTAGGCTCAATTAGAACTCCCACCTAGGCTCAGTTAGAACTCCCACCTAGGTTCAATTAGAACTCCTACCTAGGCTCAATTAGAACTCCTACCTAAGCTCAATTAGAACTCCTACCTAAGCTCAATTAGAACTCCCACCTAGGTTCAATTAGAACTCCTACCTAGGCTCAATTAGAACTCCTACCTAAGCTCAATTAGAACTCCCACCTAGGTTCAATTAGAACTCCTACCTAGGCTCAATTAGAACTCCTGCCTAAGCTCAATTAGAACTCCCACCTAGGCTCAATTAGAACTCCCACCTAGGCTCAGTTAGAACTCCTACCTAGGTTCATTTAGAACTCCTACCTAGGCTCAATTAGAACTCCCACCTAGGTTCAATTAGAACTCCTACCTAGGTTCAATTAGAACTCCTACCTAAGCTCAATTAGAACTCCCACCTAGGTTCAATTAGAACTCCTACCTAGGCTCAATTAGAACTCCTACCTAAGCTCAATTAGAACTCCCACCTAGGTTCAATTAGAACTCCTACCTAGGCTCAATTAGAACTCCCTCCTAGGTTCAATTAGAACTCCTACCTAAGCTCAATTAGAACTCCTACCTAGGCTCAATTAGAACTCCTACCTAGGCTCAATTAGAACTCCTACCTAGGTTCAATTAGAACTCCTACCTAGGCTCAATTAGAACTCCTACCTAAGCTCAATTAGAACTCCTACCTAGGTTCAATTAGAACTCCTACCTAGGCTCAATTAGAACTCCTACCTAAGCTCAATTAGAACTCCTACCTAGGTTCAATTAGAACTCCTACCTAAGCTCAATTAGAACTCCCACCTAGGTTCAATTAGAACTCCTACCTAGGCTCAATTAGAACTCCTACCTAAGCTCAATTAGAACTCCCACCTAGGTTCAATTAGAACTCCTACCTAGGCTCAATTAGAACTCCAACCTAGGCTCAATTAGAACTCCTACCTAGGCTCAATTAGAACTCCTACCTAAGCTCAATTAGAACTCCCACCTAGGTTCAATTAGAACTCCTACCTAGGCTCAATTAGAACTCCCACCTAGGCTCAATTAGAACTCCTACCTAAGCTCAATTAGAACTCCCACCTAGGTTCAATTAGAACTCCTACCTAAGCTCAATTAGAACTCCTACCTAGGCTCAATTAGAACTCCTACCTAAGCTCAATTAGAACTCCTACCTAGGTTCAATTAGAACTCCTACCTAAGCTCAATTAGAACTCCCACCTAGGTTCAATTAGAACTCCTACCTAAGCTCAGTTAGAACTCCCACCTAGGGTCAATTAGAACTCCTACCTAGGCTCAATTAGAACTCCTACCTAAGCTCAATTAGAACTCCCACCTAGGTTCAATTAGAACTCCTACCTAGGCTCAATTAGAACTCCTACCTAAGCTCAATTAGAACTCCCACCTAGGTTCAATTAGAACTCCTACCTAGGCTCAATTAGAACTCCTACCTAAGCTCAATTAGAACTCCCACCTAGGTTCAATTAGAACTCCTACCTAGGCTCAATTAGAACTCCTGCCTAAGCTCAATTAGAACTCCCACCTAGGCTCAGTTAGAACTCCCACCTAGGTTCAATTAGAACTCCTACCTAGGCTCAATTAGAAGTCCCACCTAGGCTCAATTAAAACTCCCACCTAGGTTCAATTAGAACTCCTACCTAGGCTCAATTAGAACTCCCACCTAGGCTCAATTAAAACTCCCACCTAGGTTCAATTAGAACTCCCACCTAGGCTCAATTAGAACTCCCACCTAGGCTCAGTTAGAACTCCCACCTAGGTTCAATTAGAACTCCTACCTAGGCTCAATTAGAACTCCTACCTAAGCTCAATTAGAACTCCCACCTAGGTTCAATTAGAACTCCCACCTAGGCTCAATTAGAACTCCTACCTAGGCTCAATTAGAACTCCCACCTAGGTTCAATTAGAACTCCTACCTAAGCTCAATTAGAACTCCCACCTAGGTTCAATTAGAACTCCTACCTAGGCTCAATTAGAACTCCTACCTAAGCTCAATTAGAACTCCCACCTAGGTTCAATTAGAACTCCTACCTAGGCTCAATTAGAACTCCTACCTAGGCTCAATTAGAACTCCCACCTAGGCTCAATTAGAACTCCTACCTAAGCTCATTTAGAACTCCTACCTAGGCTCAATTAGAACTCCTACCTAGGCTCAATTAGAACTCCCACCTAGGCTCAATTAGAACTCCTACCTAAGCTCATTTAGAACTCCTACCTAGGCTCAATTAGAACTCCCACCTAGGTTCAATTAGAACTCCTACCTAAGCTCAATTAGAACTCCCGCCTAGGTTCAATTAGAACTCCTACCTAGGTTCAATTAGAACTCCCACCTAGGCTCAATTAGAACTCCCACCTAGGTTCAATTAGAACTCCCACCTAGGTTCAATTAGAACTCCCACCTAGGCTCATTTAGAACTCCTACCTAGGCTCAATTAGAACTAAACTCCCCCCTAGACTCAATTAGAACTCCCCCCTAGGGTCATTTACAACTCCCACCTAGGCTTATTTAAATTAAACTCCCACCTAAGATCATTTAAAGCTCCCACCTAGGCTCATTTAAAACTAAACTCCCACCTAGGCTCATTTAAAACTAAACTCCCACCTAGGCTCATTTAGAGCTCCCACCGCCTCATTCCCAGACCGAAGGAGGGCATGAGCATCCTCAGGTCCCCCACAGAAGCCAGAGGGTGGTGTGAGGTGACCCCAGGCCGTGGTGTCCCTCTCTTGCAGATGTCCTGGTGTGGACCAACGACCAGGTGATCCACTGGATCCAGTCGATCGGGCTGCGGGACTACGCCAACAACCTGGCGGAGAGCGGCGTGCACGGCGCCCTGCTGGCCCTCGACGACAACTTCGACCACAACAGCCTGGCCCTCGTGCTGCAGATCCCCACACAGAACACCCAGGTGAGGGCAGCAGCCCCTGGGGGGAGGGGGGCGTGGTGGGTTGAACATTCCCTCCCCCCCACCCCAACGTTCAATTTGCCAGACCTGCTCAGGTGGAAGCAAATGAAAGCTGTGCTGTACCCGCAGCAAGTTCTGATGATACAAACTGGGGGTGGCTGAGACCCCTCAGGCTGTGCTGCCTCCAGTGTGACCTGGACAGGCTGAGAGCTGGCTGCAGGCAATCCTCATGGAGTTTAATAAGGACAAGGGCAGGGTCCTGCATCTGGGGAGGAATAACAACAGGCACCAGGACAGGTTGGAAGCTGCCCTGCTGGAAAGCAGCTCCACAGAGACAGACCTTGGAGTGCTGGTGGGCAGCAAGTGCTGCATGGGACAGCAATGTGCTCTGGTGGCCAAGAGAGCCAATAGGCAAGAAAAGTGTGGCCAGCAGGGCTAGGGAGGTTCTTCTGCCTCTCTCCTCTGCCCTGCTGAGACCACAGCTGCAATCCTGTGTCCAGTTTGGGGCTCCCCAGTTCCAGAGAGACAGAGACCTGCTGGAGAGAGTCCAAGGGAGAGCCACGAGGAGGATTTGGGGACTTGAGCATCTCCCCTGTGAAGAGAGACTGAGAGCCCTGGGGCTGTTTAGTGTGGAGAGGAGAAGACTGAGAGGGATCTGATCAATGTCTATCAATAGCTGAGGGGTGGGGGGCAGGAGGAGGGGGCCAGGCTCTGTTGGGTGCTGCACAGGAATAAGCCAAGGACCAACAGGTACAAACTTGAGCATGGAAGGTTTCAGCTCAACATGAGGAGAAACTTCTTCACAGTGAGGGTGGCAGAGCCCTGGAGCAGGCTGCCCAGGGGGGTTGTGGAGTCTCCTTCTCTGGAGCCTTTCCAGCCCCACCTGGATGCATTCCTGTGCAGACTCCCCTGGGTGATGCTGCTCTGGCAGGGGGCTTGGACCTGATGATCTCCTGAGGTCCATTCCAGCCTCTGAAATACTGTGAGACTGTGATTTACAAGCAAAACTACAACCTACAATGGAATGCCATGGATGGGTACAAATACACAAGATTTACAAGATTTAGAGGTATTTACAATCAATAAACAGCACCAGGACCCCCCTGGCCAAAGACCAGGGAAGCTGCAACAGCTTCTTTCCCCCCTGCCTCCCCCTTCCCCCCCTGTACAAAAGGGACAAGAGAAAGAGCAGAGAGATGTTAGACTCAGGCAGAACAATGCAGCCAAGGTGAAACAGAAGCCAGCACAAGCCCAGAGTTATTCTCCCAGTCTGAGGAAGCAAAAAGAGAGAGATTGTTTTGGGAACTAAATTTTATGGTAGATCTCTCTCCCATGGGATTGGTTGGAATGATCTTGATTTGCCTTTTTACACCCAGGAGTGATTTATTTACATTTTACCACTTCCTCTTTGAGATCTGTGAAAAAATTTGAAAGGCATAGCCTAAAACTACCATAGGGGGGTGGGGGGTTGGAGGAGGGTAGACAGCATGGGACACAGCTGCAATGTGGACCCCCCAGCTGCAGGGTCAGAGAATCACAGAATCACAGAATTGTTAGGGTTGGAAGGGACCTCAAGGCTCATCCAGTCCCAACCCCCCTGCCATGGCCAGGGACACCTCACACACAGCAGGTTGCTCACAGCCACCTCCAGCCTGGCTGCAAACACCTCCAGGGATGAGGCTTCCACCACCTCCCTGGGCAACCTCTGCCAGTCTCTCACCACCCTCATGGGGAAGAATTTCTTCCTAACATCCAATCTCAATCTCCCCATTTCTATTCTGCTTCCATCCCCTCAAGTCCTGTTGCTCCCTGATACCCTCAAAAGTCCCTCCCCAGCTTTCTTGTAGCCCCCTTCAGATACTGAATCATTTTCCTTGGTAGAAAACTCTCCCTTATGAGGAGAGCCTGAGGGGGGAGCTGAGGGCTCTGTAGCTTGGAGAGGAGGAGCCTGAGAGGTGACTTCATTACTGTTGGTAAAGATATTCAGCGTGAGTGCCCAGAGGCTGGAGCCAGGCTCTGCTGGGTGATGCCCAGTGCCAGGCCAAGGGGAAGTGGTGGAAGTTGAGGCATAGGAAGTTCCATGGAAACAGGAGGAGAAATTTTGTCACTGTGAAGGTGACAGAACCCTGGAACAGGCTGCCCAGGGGGGTTGTGGAGTCTCCTTCTCTGGAGATATTCAGTACCTGCCTGGATGTGTTCCTGTGTGATCTGCTCTAGGTGCTCCTGCTCTGGCAGGGGGGTTGGACTGGATGAGCTTTCAAGGTCCCTTCCAGCCCCTAACATTCTGTGATTCTGTGAAAACCTTTGAAATGGAACAAAACCAGAAGTGGGGAGATTCATATTGGATGTTAGGAAGTTCTTCCCCATAAGGGTGGTGAGAGACTGGCACAGGTTGCCCAGGGAGGTGGTGGAAGCCTCATCCCCGGAGGTGTTTGCAGCCAGGCTGGAGGTGGCTGTGAGCAACCTGCTGTGGTGTGAGGTGTCCCTGGGCATGGCAGGGGGGTTGGGACTGGCTGAGCTTTGAGCTCCCTTCCAGCTCTGACAATTCTCTGATTCTCTGAGATCTTTAGCTCCAAGCCTTAACCCAGCACTGCCAGGGCACCACTAAACCATGGCACTCAGCACCACATCTGCATGGCTTTGACACCCCTCCAAGGGATGGGGACTCCACCACCAAGCCTTGACAACCTTTTTGGGGAAGAAATTGGCCCTTATGGCCAACCTAAACCTCCCCTGGTGCAACAAGAGGCTGTTCCCTCCTGTCTGTCTCTTGTTCCTCAGGAGAAGTGATCAACCTCCACCTTTGGACCAACTCAGCTGTGTCTTCCAAAGCAGAGCACTGAAGTGGCAGCTGGGCTGTTTCTCTGTCCTCCTCTGCCTCTCCTGGGATGGGATTTTGTGCTGGAAGCTGTTTCCATCTCTGAGCAATCCTCACTCTGTGTTGCTTTCAGGCTCGCCAGGTGCTGGAGCGGGAGTTCAACAACCTGCTGGCGCTGGGCACGGACCGCAGGCTGGACGATGTGAGTGGCAAACCTCTCCCACACCCACAGCATGCTGAGCCCCTCCTCTGGGGCAAGAAGCAGGACAGGCAGGACCTCTGCCCACTCCCTCCTTGTCCAAGGGTGTCCAATAATGCGTCACAGGCTCTCTAGAGCAGTTGCAGGAGCAGCATTAGCTCAGACTGTTAGGTAAAGCCCAAGGGACCTGCCAGCAGGCTGTGGAGGCAGGAGAGGAAGAGCCTTATGCAGCATTTCTAGCCCCATGCTCAGCAGATGCCTTTCACTGGGCACTCCTCAGGAGCCCCTTTAGTGCTGGCTCTTAGAGGCCCAGATCTTCTGGGCAGGACACATCTGCCCTGGGTAAAGCTGGTGGGAGAGAGAAGTTCCTTCAGGCAGCTCGAAACCTGCTCTTGTGGAGTCACTGGAGGTGGCAAGTCATAGATTCATAGAATGGGTTGGGGAAAGGACCTCAAGGACCATCCAGTTCCAAGCCCCTGCCATGGACAGGGACACCTCCCACCAGCCCAGCTTGCTCCAGGACTCATCCAGCCTGGCCTTGAACACCTCCAGGGTGGGAACATGCACAGCCTCCCTGGGCAACCTGTTCAAGTGTCTCCCCAGCCTCACTGCCAAGAATTTCTTCCTAATCTCCAGTCTCAATCTGCCCTAAACAGTTAAACTCATGGAGCTAAAGGGACAGACACTGGGCAAGAGCAACCTTGAAGATCATCCAGTTCCAAACCCCCTCCCATGGGCAGGGACACCTCCCACTAGCCCCAGGTCACTCAAGGCTGCTCTAGGTCTCTCCTGTGTGTAACTTTCCACCATGGGATGTGATAGCAGAGTGTTCAGGACTCTCTTGAGAGCACTGAGAGAAGCACCCACTGCCAGCTGCCATCATCTGGCCAAGGTTAGATGCATCCCTTGAGGTCTTTCTGGAGCTTGTGTGTTGGTGTCTCCAAGGCAGGAGACATCCTGCAGGCAGGGTGGAGAGCAGAGGCAGGCAAGCTGGAAAGGCTAAAGTCTGTGTCACAGGAAGGCAGAACTCTCCTGTGTCCTTCACCCCATTCCACCCTAGGCTTCTCCACCCTTTGAGTTGGCACAGAGGTGGAGGTGTGCCAAGGGGGCAGCAGGTGGTGCTGGCACTGGGACTCAGTCTTGAGAGCACTGAGAGAAGCAGCCACTGCCAGCTGCCATCATCTGGCCAAGGTTAGATGCATCCCTTGAGGTCTTTGTGGAGCTTGTGTGTTGGTGTCTCCAGGCAGGAGACATTCTGCAGGCAGAGTGGAGAACAGACAGGCAAGCTGGCAGAGAGCCCTCCTGTGTCCTTCACCCCATTCCACCCCAGGCTTCTCCACCCTTTGAGCTGGCACAGAGGTGGAGGTGTGCCAGGGAACAGCAGGTGGTGCTGGCAATGGGACTCAGTCTTGAGAGCACTGAGAGAAGCAGCCACTGGCCAAGGTTAGATACATCCCTTGAGGTCTTTCTGGAGCTTGTGTGTTGAATCTCCAAGGCAGGAGACATCCTGCAGGCAGAGTGGAGAGCAGACAGTCAAGCTGGCACAGGATGGCAGAGAGCTCTCCTGTGTCCTTCACCCCGTTCCACCCCAGGCTTTCCCACCCTTTGAGCTGGCACAGAGGTGGAGGCGTGCCAGGGGGGCAGCAGGTGGCGCTGGCACTGATGCCAGCCCTGTGTGCTGCTGTGCCCTGGCAGGGGGATGAGAAGAGCTTCCGTCGGACGCCCTCCTGGCGCAAGCGCTTCCGCCCGCGGGACCTGCACAGCATCACCCTGCTGAGCGGCTCGGCCGAGACCCTGCCCGCCGGCTTCCGCGTCACCAGCCTGGTGCCCCTGCCCCCGCCGCCGGCCCCCGCCAAGAAGATGCCCCCCGAAGGTAGGTGACCTCCCTCCTGCCCAGGGTCAGCTCCCATGAGCCTTGCCCGGACCTCGTGGTGAAGGTAAGGAACGGTCGTGGGATTGGTTGGGTTGGCAATGCCCTCTGAGATCGTCCATGCCGACAGCAACCCAACCCCACTGTGGGCACCAAACCGTGGCCACAAGGGGTTTCCCTGGCCCTCCAGGCTGGCTCTGTGCCCATCTGGAAGCAGCCTTGGGACCTGGGGATTCTCTCTTAGAATCACAGAAGTGTTCAGGTCAGAGATCATCCAGTCCTACATCAAACCAGCACCACCATGGTCACCAAACCACAGCCCCAAGTGCCATGGCCACACCTTGCTTGGACACCTCCAGCCATGGGGACTCCACCACCTCCCTGGGCAGCCTCCTCCTATCCCTGACCACTCTTGCAGCAAAGAAAGTTTTCCTCCTCTCCAACCTAACCCTCCCCTGGCACAATTTCAGGACATTTCCTCTCCTTCTATCCCCTGAGACTGGGGAGCAGAGCCCAACCCCCACCTGGCTCCAGCCTCCTCCCAGGGAGCTGTAGAGAGCAATGAGGTCTCCCTCAGCCTTGCTGAGCAGCTCCTGCCCCAGGGCTGCCAGAGCTCTGCTGTGAGGCAGCTGCTGCCTGTGCTGCTGCTCTCCTGGCTCTGAGCTGAGCTCTGGGCTCTGCCCCCTCCCCGCCCCACTCCTTCTCCAAGGTACCTTGGTCCTTTCCAAGGCTGTGGGCAGCCATGAGCTGCACCCAGGTCACCCCTGGTTTGTTCTCTGGGCCTGGCAGCCTGGTGCCACTGTCCCAAGCCACCTGCCACATCCCCAGTGGTGCAGAGGTGGCTTCAGCAGGCTGAGAAGTGAATGTGGGGACAGAGAA
Source organism: Indicator indicator (assembly GCF_027791375.1). Taxonomy (NCBI): domain Eukaryota; kingdom Metazoa; phylum Chordata; class Aves; order Piciformes; family Indicatoridae; genus Indicator; species Indicator indicator. The sequence goes on along the minus strand of NC_072044.1, from coordinate 5,775,572 downwards.
GCTGCACTGCCACCTTCCAGCTGCAAACCCCAGGCCCAGCTCTCCTCTTGGCTCCAGCTTTCCATCCAGTGGTTTGGCTCAAACTTCTGCTCAACCTTTTCCACCCCATGCCTGGAAGCTGCAGTTGCCACCTGGCTGAGGGCAATGAAAGCTGGGACACCCCCCATGGGCAGCAGGGTGCTGATGGCCCAAGGGCCAGGCTGGCAGCTCCCCAGACACTCAGGAGCATCAGAGCAGCCTCATCCTCTGACCCTCATCTTCATGTGCCTGCAGTGCAGAGGTGCTGCCTAATAAGTGCCTGGGAGGGGAGCTGGGGGCTCATTGGGGCAGTCCCTAATTGCTCTGCTCTCTGCCTCCCTTCCAGTCGGTGCCTCTGGGTCACCAAGGCTGGAGACCTCCACGGTCCGGACGTACTCCTGCTGAGGGTCAGCTGATGGGAACCAGCCCAGCCCTGGGTAAGTGCAAGGAGGACTCCAAGGCCTTGGAGCTGGATGGGGACCAAGAGGAGAGCACCAGGCCCAGCATCCTCTGCCCAGCGTCCTCTGCCCAGCGTCCTCTGCCCAGCATCCTCTGCCCAGCGTCCTCTGCCCAGCATCCTCTGCCCAGCATCCTCTGCCCAGCGTCCTCTGCCCAGCGTCCTCTGCCCAGCATCAGCCAGGCAGGGGGCTGCCTTCACCAAGGTTTGCCTTGCCATGGAGGACCTTGGGGACCTCAGTGATGGGGGAAGAGACCACTACTGCCTGAGGCTCACAGAACTCTGAGAGGACACCAAAGGGATGCTCAGCATCCCAGCCACGCGTGGCTGGTCCAGTCCCTGGACAGGCAGCTCCACTGGGAAGCTCAGGACATCATCCCAGATTGGGGGGACCCACTGGGATGAGGGAAGGGTAGTCAAGCACTTCAGTGAGGCTCCTGCTGTACCCTGGGGGTTGGTTCCCCTGTGCCAGGAGGAGTCTTTACCAGCAGTGTGTGGGTTTGGTGGCTTGTGGGTGCTGGGGTGGAGGTGACCACCATCCTCACAGGGCCTTTCCCTCTTGGTTCCTCAGCACTTCCCCACTGTCCCTATGACCAGGTGCTGGCTGCCTTTCAGGACAAGAGCCCAGGGGCCTGCTCCTGTTCCTCAGCACAGACCAACAGATGCTGCAGTCTCATTGCTGGGGACCAGAAAGGATCTTCTCCCTTCCACTCATGCACCCCACAGCTTCCCTGGCTGGCTCCCCACAGCTTGGCTCCCACATGTCCCTGCTTGGGATGGGCCATGGATGCTGCCTGCCTGTGGTGCCATCCACCCCTGGCAGCAGGGACACCCCAGAAGTGGGCTGCCAGCTTTTGGAACCCTTTCTCCTGCCTGGTTCACGTTGCCAACACTCCATGGGCTGCTGCACTGACTCACCTGAGCCCTGGGCATCAGGGCTGCTGCTGCCCACAGGACTTGAAGCCAAGGAAGGTTCAGCCTCATGAAGATCCTCGTGCTGGGGTGGCTGGGCAAGGAGCTGCCCTCGGGGAGGGGGCAGGGCTGGTGCCAGGGTTGGTGCTGCAGAGGCTGGAGCAGGAACCAGCCACTCTGGGGGTGAGGAAGGTCTGTCTGCAAGGGGCAGGCAGCCAGGGTGCTGCTTTTTGGGCTGCTGCCAGATGCCACCTAGCAGGGAGGCTGCTCCTGCACTGTGGGTCCAGCGAGGGCTGTGTGGGGAAGGGCTGAGACTGCCCCATGTGGCTCAGTGCCAGCCAGGCCATACCCAGCACCCACGGGAGAGGGGGACCCTCCTTGGGTGCTTGGAGAGACACAACAGGCACCCACCAGCCCGGGATGGACCTGCCCATCCCTTCCCCTCTGGGTGCAGAGGAGATGCTCTCCCCTCCTGCCTCCAGGCTACGGGCAGGGATGAATCCAGGAGGCTCTGAACTCTTCCCATTTCTCCCCTGTAGGGTAGGATCTCTTTGTCTCCTCATGCCACGTCTGCCTTGTGTGGCCCCTGTTTCTGATGTGATATTTATTGATGGCTGGAATGACCTTATCCTTATCATGTGCTGTCTGGAAGTGCAATATCTGAGAGGCTCTACAGCCACCCTGTCCCTTTGGGTGTATTATTTACCTCCTACAGTCTGAGATATTTTTTTAATTTGAGGAGTCAGTGAAGCCCTTTCTATCGATGCCCTCTTTCCTTTCAACATATTCTTGGTACTGCATGGACTCCAAACCCTGGGTGGGGGCAGGACAGGATGTATATGTGTTCCAATAAACTGGATTTTAAAGCACTGCTGGCTTGAGCCTTCTTTGGGGGTCTAGAGGAGGCCACCAAGATGATCAGAGGGCTGGAGAACCTCCCCTGTGGGGGCAGGCTGGGAGAGTTGGGGCTGCTCAGCCTGGAGAAGGGAAGGCTCCAGGGAGACCTCAGAGCAGCCTTGCAGGACCTGAAGGGGCTCCAGGAGAGCTGGGGAGGGGCTCTGGCCAAGGGCTGGGAGTGCCAGGATGAGGGACAATGGCTTTGAGGTGGGAGAGGGGAGAGTGAGAGTGGAGAGGAGGAAAAAATTGTTGAGGGTGTGGGTGGGGAGACACTGGGAAAGGTGAGAGTGAGAGTGGAGATGAGGAAGAAATTGTTGAGAGTGAGGGTGGGGAGAGACTGGCATAGGTTGCCCAGGGAGGCTGTGGATGCCCCCTCCCTGGAGGTGTTTAGGGCCAGGCTGGATGAGGCCTTGGGCAATCTGGGCTGGTGGGAGGTGTCCAACCCAGTAGGGTTGGCACTGAATGCTCTTGAAGGTCCCATCCAACACCAACCCATTCTGGGATTCTCTGATTCTGTGACTCTATGAAGGAGGGGAGCCCTGCACAAGAGAGGGGCCAGCAGGAAGAGGAAAGCTCCAGCAGGCCAAACAAGAATGCCTTTATTTAGAAAAAAAACCAACCCAACAAAGACACAAACTCCAAATAAGTTAGCAAAAATAATCCTTGGAAAACGCCCAGGTGCCAGCTTCCAGCAGAAGAGTCCCCACGGGCAGCCTCCAGGGGCTCAGCACCCCACAGGCACCAGCCAGGGACAGACCTTGGTCAAAGAGCATCTTGGAAAAGAATCAGCAAGCGAACCCAGCACACACATTGGCCCCCAAAAACCCCTCACCCCCTGGGGCAGGGAGTGGAGCAGAGCCTGGCACCGGGCACCAGCATGGAGCTGTGGCACAGCCCAGTGCCCAGCGCTCCCCAGTCTGTGAGGAGCAGGGCAGGAGGAGGTGGTTTCAGCAGTGCCATCCTCGATGCCAGAGGGGTGAATATGATCTCCAGTGGTTGGACCCTCCTGGCATCTTATTCCCACCCCATTACCAGCTCCAAGAGCCAGCGGGGGTTGTGCCTGCTCAGTTTTGAACCTGCTCCTCCGGGAACGTCACTGCCACGTCCTGCACCGCGATGCTCTCCACGATGGAGGACAGGGAGTGGAGGTTGCTGTCCTCTGCTGGGTCATCAGCCAGGAGGTGATCTGTGGAGAGCAAGGGGGTGAGGGACCTGGGGGCATTCAGTATGGAGACTGCCAGGCTCAGAGAAAGCTGGAGCCAGGAGGAGAGCCTGGGGCTTGGAGCTGGAAGGTGGCAGTGCAGCTTCTCTGTCCCCACATTCACTTCTCAGCCTGCTGAAGCCACCTCTGCACCACTGGGGATGTGGCAGGTGGCTTGGGACAGTGGCACCAGGCTGCCAGGCCCAGAGAACAAACCAGGGGTGACCTGGGTGCAGCTCATGGCTGCCCACAGCCTTGGAAAGGACCAAGGTACCTTGGAGAAGGAGTGGGGCGGGGAGGGGGCAGAGCCCAGAGCTCAGCTCAGAGCCAGGAGAGCAGCAGCACAGGCAGCAGCTGCCTCACAGCAGGGCCCTGGCAGCCCTGAGGCAGGAGCTGCTCAGCAAGGCTGGGACTGAACTGGGCTGGAATTCAGTCCCCTGGGGCTGGTCTGCAACAGGCAGGAGGGACAAGGCTGGCCCAGACTGGGCTGCTGCTTCCTGACAGCTCCCAGTGCTACAGAGGGGTCTGGAGAACAGGGCTGGAGGGACCTGGGGGTATTGAGGCTGGAGAAGAGGAGGCTGAAGGGAGACCTCATTGCTCTCTACAGCTCCCTGAGAGGAGGTTGGAGCCAGGTCAGGGTTGGTCAGGTAAGAGAGGCAATGGCCTGAAATTGTGCTAGGGGAGGGTTAGGTTGGAGATGAAGAAAAATCTCTGGATGAGATTTTTCTTCTTTTCTTCTTTTCCTCTGGCAGGAGGAGTGGTCAGGGAGGTGGTGGATTCCCATCCCTGGAGGGACTCCAAGGGACACATTCAAGCAAGGTGTGGCCATGGCACTTGGGGCCATGGTTTGGTGGCCCTGGTGGGGTTGTGTTGGTGTAGGACTGGATGAGCTCAGAGGGCTTTGCCAACCCAAACCATTCTGTGAGAGCCCTTCCCTGGAGGTGTTCAGGAAGCTGTAGCTGTGGTGCTTCAGGATATAGTTTAGTGGTCATGGCAGTTGGGCCATGATTGGACTGGATGATCTTAAAGGTCTTTTCCAACCTTAATGATGATTCTTTGATGACTGCTGGGGACAGTGACCATGTGCTGGGAATGGCTCCTGGCTCTGCATAGTGAGGACCCCTTGGTCCCATACACAGCCAGAGTGACCTGGGGACCAGCTGTGCTCCCATCCTGGGTGGGGATGAGACCTTCCCCTACCCTGGAGAGGGTGATGTGGACTGAAACTTTGGGACTCTTTTGGGTTTTATTCTCCACTGGAAAATAAGATTTAAATTTCTACCTTCTGGGGAAAGAACCCAAAATAGGTAGATTTGGGGGGGGGGGGGGGGGGGGGGGCAGGAAGAAATCAGCAGCTGCAGGGAGGGAAAGGGAGCCCAGGGCACTGATGGTCTGTGGTGCTCAGCAATACTCAGGGCCCCAGTGGGCAAAGCCAAGCCAAGGGATGGTGATGGAGGAACCCTTGATGGATACCAAGCTGCTGGGGCCTCAGGTTGCTACCTCAGCTTCTCAGCTCCCAGGAGCAGGTGTCCTGTGAATTCAGGCAGTGGGGGAAGCCTGAACTAGCTGAGCACTGAGCCAAGTAAAGAGATTGATGAGTTCAGCCCTGCAACAGCAGGTTGGGGAGAGAAGGACAAGGCTCCTTTTGTCCTCCATTCTGGACATCTTCTGCTTGGGGAGGGGGTTGGCTCTGTGATGCTCTGCTCCAGGGCTGCAGTGCTCCAGATTGCTGCCCCCCACCCCAGAGCCTGCAGGACCCCAAGGGAAGGATCTTACCTGCAGGATTGGTGCCAAACTCCAGCTGGCTGCTCCACTCAGGGCTGCAGGATGAGCTGCTGGACCCACACTCACTGGCTGCCTGCAAGGAGTTGAGATACTGAGATGACTTCAGAGCCAGGCTGGATGAGGCCTTGAGCAAGCTGGGCTGGTGGGAGGTGTCCCAGCCCATGGCAGGGGGGTGGAACTGGATGAGCTTGAAGGTCCTTTCCAACCCAAACCTCTCTATGACTCTGTGCCAACCATGGGTCTCACCTCCTCCAGCCTAGCCCAAGTCCACCAATCACCCCAAAACCCACCCACTGGGGTGCCAAATCACCACAGCCCTATGGAGATGGACACATCCCTGCCCACTTCCAGAGTGACTAGAGGAGTCAACAGCATTCTGGGTCCCCAGGACCCACCATGGCCAGATGCTTCAGGTGCTTGGATGTTAGGAACAAGTTCTGCACCATGAGGAGTGTGGAACACTGGAACAGGTTGCCCAGGGAGGTGGTTGTGGCCTCAAGATGAGGCTCAACAGGGCTCTGGGTGACCTGATCTAGTTGGGGATGTCCCTGCTGACTACAGAGGGGTTGGACTGGATGAGCTTTGGAGGTCCCTTCCAACCCAGAGCATTCTGTGATTCTTTGTTAACCATAAAGGCTAAAAACCCTCCTCTGGGGGCTCTGCACACAGGGGGAATGGAGCCAACCCACTCCCTGCAGGTAAAAGCTACAAGAAAGCTGGGGAGGGACTTTTTAGGATATTAGGGAGTGACAGGACTGGGGGGAATGGAATAAAGCTGGATGTGGGGAGATTGAGACTGGACATGAGGAAGACGTTCTTCCCCATGAGAGTGGTGAGAGCCTGGAATGGGTTGTCCAGGGAGGTGGTTGAGGCCCCATCCCTGGAGGTGTTTACAGCCAGGCTGGATGAGGCTCTGGGCAGCCTGATCCAGTGTGAGGTGTCCCTGCCCATGGCAGGGGGGTTGGGACTGGCTGAGCCTTGTGGTCCCTTCCAACCCTGACTGATTCTAGGATTCTAAATAAAGTGTCTCTGCTCCAGGAGCTGTGAGGAAGGGCTGGGGCTGGATGAATGTCCTTGGGCAGAGATTTCTGCTGAAAAACCATTGAACCAGGCTGATTAAAAAAAACAACCCCCAGGGGCTGGCCAGCCTCAGGGCCATCCCAAGGGGATTTGTGGGGAAGAGCTTTTAGCAGTTTGATTTGTGGATTTGGGGCTGAAGGAGCAGTTGAGAGAAAAGAGCTGACAGCCTGAAAAATGAGAGCCTGGCTCAGCAAAGCTCTGATTTACCTTTTTTTTTTTTTTTTCCCCTGTTGGTTGTGTCTTTATCTGGACTGTGAGCTTGAGTTGAACCCAAAAGCTGATTTACAGGAGCAACCCCAAGGACCCAGCTCTTTGCAGCAGCCTGGAAATGGCACTTGAGGGTCTAGAAGCTCATGGCAGCAGAAGGGAATTAATTAACACTTGGATTTATTTCCCACTAAGGTAAGAACTTCTTACACAGAGGAACTTTTCTTCCTCCCCTAGATTGTTGTGTTTTTACCTCGGCTGTGCCTGGGAGGAAGGTCAGCTTGGAGCAGCTGATCCAGGAATTGCTCAGGGTAATCTGGGGCACATTTGGAAGGGCAGCCAACAAACCCACCAGCCCTTGGTGGGCTTGTACTGGGAAATGCCAAGGATATGTAGAAGGGGTGGGGGGGAAGTCATTTTAGTTCTTTATTCAGCTTGAAACCTTGGGCTGCCAAACCAGTTCCTACTGCTTTGGTCCTTAAACCCCTGGGTTTGGAAGGAGACAAATTCCTGTGAATCCTCTTTCCTGTGCCTTTTATAAAGTCCTCCTATATCTATATTCATCTATCTCTGTCTCTATCATCTCTAGCTGTCTGTCTCTGTCTCTGTCTCTGTCTATCTCTGTCTCTGTCTTTGTTTCTGTCTTTGTCTCTGTCATTGCCTCTGTCTCTATATCTCTGTCACTCTGTCTCTGTCTCTATCTCTATCTCTGTCTCTATCTCTATCTCTATCTCTATCTCTATCTCTATCTCTATCTCTATCTCTATCTCTATCTCTATCTCTATCTCTATCTCTATCTCTATCTCTATCTCTATCTCTATCTCTATCTCTATCTCTATCTCTATCTCTATCTCTATCTCTATCTCTATCTCTATCTCTATCTCTATCTCTATCTCTATCTCTATCTCTATCTCTATCTCTATCTCTATCTCTATCTCTATCTCTATCTCTATCTCTATCTCTATCTCTATCTCTATCTCTATCTCTATCTCTATCTCTATCTCTATCTCTATCTCTATCTCTATCTCTATCTCTATCTCTCTCTATCTCTATCTCTATCTCTATCTCTATCTCTATCTCTATCTCTATCTCTATCTCTATCTCTATCTCTATCTCTATCTCTATCTCTATCTCTATCTCTCTATCTCTATCTCTATCTCTATCTCTATCTCTATCTCTATCTCTATCTCTATCTCTATCTCTATCTCTATCTCTATCTCTATCTCTATCTCTATCTCTATCTCTATCTCTATCTCTATCTCTATCTCTATCTCTATCTCTATCTCTATCTCTATCTCTATCTCTATCTCTATCTCTATCTCTATCTCTATCTCTATCTCTATCTCTATCTCTATCTCTATCTCTATCTCTATCTCTATCTCTATCTCTATCTCTATCTCTATCTCTATCTCTATCTCTATCTCTATCTCTATCTCTATCTCTATCTCTATCTCTATCTCTATCTCTATCTCTATCTCTATCTCTCTATCTCTATCTCTATCTCTATCTCTATCTCTATCTCTATCTCTA
>NC_072044.1:5704985-5762485 GCF_027791375.1 Indicator indicator | reverse complement strand
CGCGGGCTGCGGCGGGGCCGGGGGGCGGAAGCGCAGCTCCCGCTGGTCTCGCTCCTGCTGGTTGAGGCTGCTGAGCAGGCTCTGCAGGCGCTCGATGTACTGGATGGCGCTGCGCAGGATCTCCACCTTGGGCAGCCGCTGGTTGGGGTTCAGCAGGGTGCTGCGCTTCAGCGCCTCGAAGGCTTCATTCACCTTCTTCAGCCTGCGCTTCTCCCGCAGCGTGGCCGCCCGCCGCCGGTCCATCGACACCGATTTCCTCTTGCAGACCTTGCAGGCCCAGGGCAGGCACTGCCCGGGGCAATGCTCGGGCAGGGCTGAGTCCTTCTCCTCCAAAGCCGCCCTGCCCTCGGGGCACAGGGTCACCTCGGGCCGCTCGGGGAACGCCACCGCCTCGTAGCCCTGCAAGCGGGAGCCCAGGAAATTCTCCCCATCGTAAAACCTCTGCTCGGGGAAGAAGTAAGGATTGGTCTCGAAGAGCTCCATGGCCGGGGGACGTGTGCTGGGCTCGGGGACGGCTGCTCCCTCTCCCCGCACCAACTGGTGGGTGCCATTTAAACCCCGGCGCTGGCATTAAATCAGGGAGATAAATATCACGCTCTGATGACGCAAAAGCTCCATGGAAACCTGAGCCACAAATGTCCCTGGTCCAATCTTCAACTATCATCTCCATTATGCCCCTAAGCCCGACTACTCTAGCGTCTGAGGCACTGCACGACTCTGTGTCCTAATCCACTTCATCGTGCTCTCCTCTCACCGCGGAAGTGATGATTGTCACCCTGCCCGGCAGCACAGTTGCCATGCCGTCGAGGGTCTGAGGGAGCTGGAGCACAGAAGCGATGAGTACGTAGCGTCATAGTCTCTAACTGCATCTGCCACATCCCAGGGAACACAGGCTTATACTCTTATGCTAGCCTACGGGATTACAGACAGTGCACTATCCCTTAGGGGGGGGGGGGGGGGGGGGGGGGGCTAACTAGCAGTCCAGGGGTCTGACTGTGCGAGAGCAGGTGGACCGTGCATGCGAGTGCCCCTCGGCCGTCGCTGCTCTGACTGCACTGCAACAAACGCCACAGGCTCTCTGGCACATAGTACGATCCACTATGCTGGGACCCCGTTCACAGATTACTGCGCCTGGGTTAGCGTGCCGGCTACATCTCCCCCATAGACGGTGAGCGCTGCGTCACGCCTTCAGGCGGCTCCCGAGCTGAGTCACGCTCACCCACCCTCAACTCACCGCTCGACACGCCGCAGCACACAGAGGCAGAAGCTTTGCACAGAGCCTACACTCAGCCTGTGCTCATCCTGTACAACCTCATCAGAGATCAAGCGTCAGCGATGACGGACGCAGGATCTGGAAGGCGTACCGCTCAATCAGGCTCAGCCCAGTTCCAACCCCCTGCCATGGGGCACTGCGAGCAACGGCTGCAGCACCTCTCCGAGCTAGAATTGCTCACGCCAGTGGCAGCACGCTGATGACGCATGACCAGCCTGCTGCAAACCACCTCCATGGCATGGTGCGCCTGCTGCCAAGTCGCTACCACCGGTCCCTAGGGCACAGGCGCAAGGCAACTCGAGTGCGTGGAGCTCGTCTGCCGCTCTCTCAACACCGCGCCTCTACTGCCTCCTCGCTTGGACGAGATCACATCTTCCTACTCTATCCAATTTGAACGACCCATCTCCAAAGCCTCGAATCTAACCCTCATTCCCGTCATGGCTGCCCCACTCAATCCCCCTATTTCTTCCACCCTCCTGCGCCAGCACACTGTCACGAGAGCTAAGGAGTATAAAAACCAATCACCACTTCATTGTACTGCACACCGCAGCGATCTGCAAAGTCACAAGCAGTTGCTCTGTAGTCCTCAGTTTTATTGGTCACACCCCTTCATCCCTCGCAGAAGTCTTTTGACAATGCCCACTTCGCGATCACCACATGCGCGTTGGGGCGAGCAAGGGCGGACGCTGCATGCGAGAGTACGAGCTCTTTTGTCAGAACCCGACTCTTCTCCAGGCAAGAGACACTGAGTACTCTCGACGCCACGCAGAGAACACTGAGCCTGAACATCTCCAGGGCTTCTTGCACTCTTTCTATTCCTAGCCGACATTTTTGGCTCAGACCCCAGGCTCATGTCTCCTCCACTGCACCAGACCCACAGGCCACATTCTCCAACATCAGGTCCCCTCCTGGCCCAGCCCTGGCTCAGCCAAGCTGATCTCCGAGGTCCATGGTCGATGTTACTCTTTTCCATTAAAGGCTCCAAGCCATGTAAACTCTACAACGTCCATCACCACTACGTCCACTTCGTGTGGGGGTTTGCTGCCCAGGTCGTAGACAGCCGAGAGTGGATGGGACTGTTTCCTACTGGTACATCCAGCAAAGATGCGTCCATACTCCCCTCAATGCAACAAAGATGCAGGAGCATAAATCGAGAAGCTAACTGCCACAATAGTCTGAGCACTGAGTTATCCCTGATCCCTAGGTCTGGCAGGGGTATGGTATATGGTAGGGGAGGGGGGTGATGATCTTGAGAGTCCTTTCCAACCCAACCCATCTCTGCTGCTGCCTGACCGCTGCCCGGATAGCCACATGGCTTACGGCAGAGCGGGCACCTCGTGGTGCCGTGGCAAAACACGAGGGAGCAGGTGTGATCCTTGTCACTCAGGGCAAGGCCCAGTAGCACCACATGCATATCACCCTTCCTCCCTGCCTCCCATCCTCTCCACTGCATCTCTCACCAGTCGTTGTAGAGTGGTCTGCCATGCGCGAGCCATGGAGTGTTCACAGTCAACGGGATTGAGTGATCAAGCTCCTCCTTCAGTGATGATATATTATTTATTTCCGCGTGCAGGACATCAGAAACCATCTCCCATCTCCTCCTATTCCTGCTGCAGGCCAGATTCCAGCTGAGGGCTCGGCCAGTGGAAAGAATGTCAGCAAAGAGCCAGGCCAATCCAGCCAGGATTTTCCTTCCCCAGATCCCCCCTCCCAACCCTCCCCGCAGGAGTGGGGAGCCATCAACAGTCGCGCATTCGGATCAGTCCAGCACTGTCCCATTACACTGGCTGTGACTGGTCCTGCACATTGCTCACTTGAGCGTGCTGATCTACCACAAACGATCCTGTAAGTTCTGAGCTGTAATTCGGAGCATGAAGCTCCGTTGTCTGCAGATAGGGTGTTCCAAGCGGTGCCACACACAGTGTTTTGTGGAGCTGGAGGTAGTGCCTGGAAGCGTGCAGGAACAAGCAAGTCAAACACATGTAACGAGCAGAAGCAGCTGGAGCCCATGAGATCGTGCTCATTGGCTACAAGCCTGTTCCAGTGATTGCAATACTGAGTGACGTTGTACTGGCAGCCTGCAGATTTGGCTCTACCTCCAGTGAGGAAAAGCAGACCACAGCTGTGAGGTTCACAGTTCTTGGCACACACGCTGGTCTCCTCCGTTCCAAACTACAACCCCTAACCATGACCCATATCCATCTACACAATTCACACACAGCACAGAGACACGCTTGCCCAATTACACACGTGGCTGCGGCGACATGCATAGACAGCAACGTTTGACAGTGCCAGGCGTCATGAAGCGCGGCACGTAGCACTAGACTGCGCGGTACCAATGTGTTATCCTGTGATTAGATCAGAGACGGAGAGACACTCGGCTAAGATTATTCGCTCATTGCGCGTTTCAGCAGACAACATATGCCGTCTACTGTGGATATCATGCCTAGTTCCGAAGCCGTGATACGTTGGGGACGGCGAGCTCTGGCAACTAGATTTAGCTCTCACACCATTTGGTTCTGTCAAGCAGCAAAACCACGGAGCACGATTCCACTACTAACCCTCCGCCTGCTCAGAGCCTTTCACTCACAGCGCAAGCTCTCGGTCCTCATCTAGGTGAGACTCGGGCTTAAACAGAGGCAGTCTCTGCGGCAGCCATCCTGGCTGGCCTTCTCATGCCCCGAGTAGGAAAAGAAAGGAACCGCCAAGAGGAAGAAGGAAAAAAGGGCACAGCTGTGCGAGCAGGATTTCAAAAGACACACAACTAGCGCACATAGTCATCCCCATCGCGTAGCTCGTCTAGTCCTGGCCCTCAGAGGATGACGCTGGATTACAATGGCAGGGAATGTCCCCAGAAGGAGCGGATGTGCCGCAACCGCAGGACGGACGCACGACGCTCGAGAGCAGGACAGGCAGAAGACTGCAGCAACGGCTCCTGGGGCCTGTGCGAGTGGCCAGGGCTCTGCCTTCAACGAAGGATATTCCTAGATATTCCAGCTAATCTGCACTGTGTGCAAGCGCACGACAGCCTCTACGAGGAGCAGCTCATGTCCAGCAGTGCTAGCCAAATATGCAGCGCCACTTGAAGTGTAGACGCGAGGGATCTCACAACTGTCCACATTGCTGAGTGCTTCTCACATCAGCCTACAAGAACCATGCGACATACACCCACGAATGGGCCACGCCATCTTCTGCGGCGCGTAGCACTCGTCGGCGCGACCTTACGCATCTCAGGATGGCACCAGTGGATGAGACATGATCCTGGGGATCGCTCCTTGAGAATTAGATCAGTTCAAGCTGGGGTCCCGTCCGCCAGGCGCAGCGTTGTCATGAAAATTGAGCATTTCTGGACCCTATTAACTATTTCTCTGCTGGATCTGCAGAGTGTGGCACTGTGATAACAGGACGATGTGCTCAGCATCTGATCATAACCGCATAACCATGCTGCAGGCTATACATGTGCTGTGTCACGTGGCTCTACAGCTAGGAGCTTGACATGGAGCAATGCTATTCATTTCATCTTCTCTGCGCAGCCCTGTCTCGGGGTCTCGCTGCACGTGGTAGATCCCGCAGTGCAGCAACTCCCCTCGGTGCACATGTGTTCACCACACAAGCGCTATTACCGACAGGCAGGCAGGTGGGCTCACTATGTGATATTCGTAGGTCAAATCCATTTTCATCAGTCCTACTTGTATCTCCTCCAAAGGAGAGCTCACTCATTAGCATGACGCCTCCATGGCTAGGCATTTAGGGACAGCAGCCCACATCCACCGCCTGATGGAGATGCGAGTAGAGGACGTTAAGAGGGAGATTGGGCGGGGGGTGATTGTGGGGATAACGCACACCGGTGGTTTGGAATTGTTGACAGTGGGGGGAGGGGTAACTCTTTCCTGGACATCACTGCCAACAACTATGCCCCGGGCAGTGGAGCCCTGTGGTGTGCTTGCAGTTTAATGGCTGGGGGTTAACATAGGGATTCACAACAAGAAGATGCATGGATCAGTAGTGGCATCGAAGCCTCGGTGATCTGGTGGACCTTCTTAATCCGCCTCTCCCTCTATTCTAACAGAGGAGAGAGGCGAGTGCATGGTTTGCTCGTTGTATAGTTGGGATTCTTGGTCCTTTCCAGCATACCAAACATGAACCAAGTGAATGCGCAAATCTCTAAGCAACATACAAACGCATGACACCTTTTTTCCACAGACTATTATCATGGCAGTGCAGGGGTAGGAGGGGGATTCGAGTGATAGGGCGCCTCATCGGACGATCTTGTGCGTTCTGAGGAGAGATTGAGAGAAAAAAACATTTCTTCTCACTAACAATAGCCCATTTGTAAGCGCGAGATACTATACTGATACACAGGCTCCGAGATGTAGAAGACTATGCACATCGTAGATAGACTGGAAACGTGACAACACAGCTAACCAGCAACTGCCCGAGCCACAATGATGCTTGGTATTCTCATCCAGGCCTTAGCCACAACCAAGGCTAATGGCCGACTGCACAACTGGCGATTATATCTCTTCTGTGCCTTTCAAAATATTGTCCCTTGCATGTGGACTCATTACAAAAGGCAGAATTTCCAGTCAAATCTTTTATTAGGTCTGAGTCGCCCTGGTAGATCTTGCTCCAGCAGATTCTCTCTGCCAAGAACGACCTTAATCCTGGGCACAGTGAGGGCACTCATCATGGCAAGGTCCATCTAAAGATGAGGAGGAACTTCTTTACTTTGAGGGTGGTGGAGCGCTGGAACAGGCTGCCCAGAGAGGTGGTGGAGTCTCCATCTCTGGAATCATGCAAAACCCACATGGACACCATCCTGTACAACCTGCTCTAGGTGACTCTGCTTTGGCAGACGGGTTGGACTCAGCGATCTCCAGAAGTCAATCACAGAATCACCCAGGTTGGAAAAGACCTCAGAGATCATCAAGTCCAACCTAGCACCTAACACCTCCTGCCAACCAAACCCTGGCTCCAAGTGCCACATCCAAGCTTTTTTTGAACACCTCCAGGGATGGTGCCTCCACCACCTCCCTGGGCAGCACATTCCATGGCCAATTACTCTTTCTGTGAAGAATTTTCTCCTCACCTTGAGCCTAAACTTCCCCTGGAGCAGCTTGAGACTGTGTCCTCTCCTTCTGTCACTGCTTGCCTGGGAGCAGAGCCCAACCCCCACCTGGCTACAACCTCCCTTCAGGTAGTTGTGGAGAGCAATGAGGTCTCCCCTGAGCCTCCTCTTCTCCAGGTCCCTTCCAGCCACTACCATTCTGTGATTCTACAACCCAGAAGGCCAGATCTGGGTTCTGTGGATCCAGCAAGTTCATCTCAGTGGATTTTGAGTCAGGGTGGTGAGACACTGTAACAGGTTGCCCAGGAGGTGTTCAAGGCCAGCTTAGATGAGACCTTGAGCAACCTGGGCTGGTGGGAGGTGTCCCTGCCCATGGCAGGGGGTTGGAATTGGATGGTCTTGAAGGTCCCTTCCACCCCAATGCATTCTGTGAACCTATGAACCCTTGGGCTGGGAGCTGTTCTGGAAAGATCTTGCAGTGTCCTTTCAGCTTAGGTCAGTCACTGCTGGGCAGCCATCACCGAGGAACCCCAACGCCTGCACTACCGGAGGGAAGTCTCCTGTCACATCCTTCAGCACCCTGAGCTCCCCTCGAAGCTGACTGCTGGGGGCCGTCCCGCGGGTGCCGGCGGCGGCTGCAGGCTGCGCCGCGGGTGATGGGGAGGCGGCGGAGCTCAGGGCGCTGCTGCCGGCTGTCAGGTTAGCTCCTGATGGATGGCGGCGGCTGGGAGGCACACAAAGGGCCGGCTGTGTGAGCCCCGGGCCCAACGTGCTGCCATCCGTCACCGGCTGACCTTCCCCGGCTGCCGCGGGCCTGGCGGGGACGGCTCACCCCGGCACAGCCGGCGGCCACCGGGCCCCAGCTAAAAATACCTCCCCATTGAGAAAACCCGAGCCAGCGGCGCTGCTCCCTGCTCCGCCGGCGCAGCTTCCCGAGCTGGTGGCCAGCTCCATGGTGCAGGGTCGTGGGGAGACTCCCAGGGGCTGCCCCGACTGGTTTGGCTTTCCAGGTTCTTGATTTGCTGAGTTCTGGGGAGGAAAAGTGCTGCAGCTCTGGGCACATCCTTGCTCGGGGCATTGAGCTGCTCACACTACTCACACATCCCTGCTCCATCCCTGGAGCTGCTCACATTGCTCACACATCCCTGCTCCATCCTTAGAGCTGCTCACACATCCCTGCTCCATCCTTAGAGCTGCTCACACTGTTCACACATCTCTGCTCCATCCCTGGAGCTGCTCACACTGTTCACACATCCCTGTTCCATCCTCAGAGCTGCTCACACATCCCTGCTCCATCCTTGGAACTGCTCACACTGCTCATACATCCCTGCTCCATCCCTGGAGCTGCTCACACTGCTCACACATCTCTGCTGCATCCTCAGAGCTGCTCACACTGCTCACACACCCCTGCTCCATCCTCAAAGCTGCTCACACTGCTCACACACCCCTGCTCCATCCTCAAAGCTGCTCACACTGCTCACACACCCCTGCTCCATCCTCAAAGCTGCTCACACTGCTCACACACCCCTGCTCCATCCTCAAAGCTGCTCACACTGCTCACACACCCCTGCTCCATCCTCAAAGCTGCTCACACTGCTCACACATCTCTGCTTCATCCTCAAAGCTGCTCACACTGTTCACACATCCCTGCTCCATCCCTGGAGCTGCTCACACTGCTCACACATCTCTGCTGCATCCTCAGAGCTGTTCACACTGCTCACACATCCCTGCTCCATCCTTGCAGCTGCTCACGCTGCTTGCACCTCCCTGTCTGGTGCATAGAGCTGCACAGTTCCTGCATTGGAGCAGCAGTGGTGGGAATAGTGTCCAATGGGTCCTTCCACTACAAAGGGCAGAAAATGCAGCAGAGTTTAGGGGCTGCTGAAGTGATCCAGGTGGTCAAGGCATATCTATTCCCTGACGATGGTGAAAAAAGCTGGGAGGTGGCCAGAACCCAGCAAAGAGATCAGCAAAGATTATTCTGGAGTGTCCAACATGAGAAGGACATGGAAGTGATGGAAAGGGTCCAGAGGAGGCCACAAAGATGATCAGAGGCTGGAGAACCTCTGCGATGGGGACAGGCTGGGAGAGTTGGGGCTGTTCAGCCTGGGGAAGAGAAGGCTCTGAGGAGACCTCAGAGCAGCCTTGCAGGACCTGAAGGGGCTCCAGGAGAGCTGGAGAGGGACTTTGGCCAAGGGCTGGGAGTGCCAGGATGAGGGAGAATGGCTTTGAGCTGGGAGAGGGAAGGTTGAGACTGGAGATGAGGAAGAAATTCTTTGCAAGTGAGGGTGGGGAGACACTGGCACAGGTTGCCCAGGGAGGCTGTGGCTGTCCCCTCCCTGGAGGTGTTCAGGGTCAGGCTGGATGAGGCCTTGAGCACCCTGGGCTGGTGGGAGGTGTCCCTGCCCATGGCAGAGAGTTGGCACTTGATGATCTTTGAGATCCCTTCTAACCCAAACCATTCTAGGGTTCCATGATTCTCTGCTCATCTCATTGGGATTCCAGCCCAGGAAAGGGGTCCCACCAAGATGTCACTTCCAATGGGACCAACCCCCTACCCACCCCCCCATGTCCCCTCTCTCTTTCCAGCCTTGCTGCCCTCCCTCCCTGCAGTGGTGACAACTTGTAACATATTTGGGAGCAGCTGCAGGCAGTGGGGAGATGCTTGGCCCTCTCCCTGCTCCTGGGCCAGGAATGTGCTGCAGCATCTCCAGGGCTCCCGGGATTTCCGTCGTGCCTGCTCGCCGGAGATTTGGGATGGCGACAGCTGCTCGGCCAGGATGGGGCCACGGCAGAACCTGCTCCTGCAACCCTGTCCCCACCAGCCCACAGCCCTGCACAGCCATGTCTGGGCCTGCTGAGGATCTGGGGCTCGTTTTAGGTCCAGCCTGTAGGGAGGGATGGGGACAGTGTCATAGAATCATAGAATCATAGAATCAAACAGGTTGGAAGAGACCTCCAAGATCCTCCAGTCCAACCTAGCCCCCAGCCCTGAGCAATCACCCAGACCATGGCACTAAGAGCCTCATCCAGGCTTCTCCTGAACATCTCCAGTGATGGTGACTCCACCACCCCCCTGGGCAGCACATCCCAATGGGCAATCACCCTCTCTGGGAAGAACTTCCTCCTAACCCCCAGCCTAGACCTCCCCTGGCACAGCTTGAGACTCTGTCCCCTCGTTCTGCTGCTGGCTGCCTGGGAGAAGAGCCCAACCCCCACCTGGCTACAACCTCCCTTCAGGTAGTTGTAGACAGCAATGAGGTCAGCCCTGAGCCTCCTCTTCTCCAGGCTGAACACCCCCAGCTCCCTCAGCCTCTCCTCACAGGGTTTGTGTTCCAGACCCCTCCCCAGCTTTGTTGCCCTTCTCTGGACACCTTCCAGTACCTCAACATCTCTTGAATTGTGGAGCCCAGAACTGGACACAGGACTCAAGGTGTGGCCTGACCAGAGCTGAGTACAGGGGAAGAATGTCCTGCTGAAGAAGAGCCCAACCCCCACCTGGCTCAGCCTCCTCTCAAGGAGCTGTAGAGAGCAATGAGGTCTCCCTCAGCCTCCTCTTCTCCAGGCTCAACACCCCCAGCTCCCTCAGCTGCTCCTCCCCAGCCCTGTTCTCCAGCTTTGTTGCCCTTCTCTGGACCAATCAGGGCTATTGATGGAGACACAAAGGGCTAATGGCTGGAGAGTGATTGGATTTGGGTTATTAATTAGTGTCCAGGTTTGATCTGGGGCAGAGTTGTGCTGGTGAGTGTGTGGTCACCACTCCACTGGATGCCAGTCTGGCATATTAGTGGTGTCCTGAGCTAAAGCCTGTTGAGTCCCAGCCTACATCCCATTCTGGGGACCAAATCAGGATCTCCAACATCAGTGTCCTGGAGCCCAGTTCATGGACTGTCCTGGGTGCCCTGAGGCACCATCCTGCTGCTCTCAGTCCAGGACTATCCTGGGTGCCCTTAGTCACCAGCCTGCTGCTCGCAGTGCCCACTTTCTGGGTGCCCTGACCCTTGCACTCCTGGGCTGATGCTCTGCCTCACTGCCAGCCCTGCACCTCCTGTATTTCTGCCCTGCCATGACCTCCCTTCTTCCATGACCCCATGGCCTGGACATGGCCCTTCCCTGCCCCCATGCCACTGGAGCTGGAGGAGGGACTCACCCAGCAGCACCCCCACTAACAAACCCCACTGTGGGCCCTCCCCTCCTAAGTCCCCACACACCAGGGGCATCCCTGGCATGCAAGAGGCTGTTGCTTCCTCCCCTGCCTGGTGGCATGGGTCAGGCTGTCCCCACAGGTGTCATGGGGGGGCTGGGGGGAGGGGGTGGGGACTTGGGGTGTCAACAAGGGGTTATTTTCCCCAGGGTGGGAGAGTCTGGCTGGGGTGGGCTGGAGGACAGGTGGGGGTTCAGAGGAAGCCCCATGAATGCCAGGGATTCAGCAGTGACACATGGTGGCTGCTCCACTCCCCCCGAGGGGGACAGCTGTCTGGGCCAGGGCGATGGGGCAAGGCCCAGGGACAGGACCTGGGGACAGCAGAGTCCCTTGGCAGGGGACAGCACTGAGAGGGGACACCTGGAGCCACACAGGGACCATGAGGTGGGGGGGGAGGGGAGGGAGGTGAGAGGGTGCTGGATGGCTGTGAGCCAGATCACAGAATAGAATCATAGAACTGTTTGGGTTGGCAAAGCCCTCTGAGCTCATCCAGACCAACACCAACCCAACCCCACCATGGCCACCAAACCAGGGCCCCAAGTGCCATGGCCACACCTTGCTTGGACACCTCCAGCCATGGGGACTCCACCACCTCCCTGGGCAGCCTCTTCCAATCCCTCAACACTCCTCCAGCAATGACATTTTTCCTCCTCTCCAACCTAACCCTCCCCTGGCACAATTTCAGGACATTTCCTCTCCTTCTATCACCTGAGACTGGGGAGCAGAGCCCAACCCCCACCTGGCTCCAGCCTCCTCTCAGGGAGCTGCAGAGAGCAATGAGGTCTCAGCCTCCTCCTCTCCAGAAAATCCAGGTCTCCTTGTCCCCATGTTGGGCACATTCCCTTTGGGACTTGTGCAGCCCCCATGGCCCAACCAGGGGCTGATGCTGCAGCCCCAGGGGCTGATGAATAGAGAGAAGAAGGAATCAGTGATGCTGAGGGGGAGCTTTCAAAACACAAACTGGAGACTCCTTCACTCTTCTGCCCCTCCTCACAGGACAGCAAATGTCTGCACATGGAGCCATGCCCCCTGCCATGTAGGCACCCTGTGGTATCTCAGGCTGCCAGGGAGGGTGAGTGGTGAGGGTTTCATGGCTTGAAGGGGTGGGGGGGGTGGGGGAAATCCCAAGAGGAGAAGGGACAGCAGACCCCACCCCACCCTGTGACATGCCAGTGGTGATGCCAGGCAAGCCAGTCCCCAGGGAGGGGCACTCAGCCCTTCTGGAGGGGCCTCACCCTGCAAATTCCCATCCCTCATTCAGCTCACCCAGCCTCGGTGCCGCCCACCCCCAGCCCAGGCTGCTTTTCCCCCCGGCTGGGGGATGTGCAGCACCGTGGTGGGGCTGTGCCTCAGCACCACCCCAGCTCCCACTCACATGCTCAGCTGTTGGGACCTGTCAAGTGGCTGCAGGAAAGTCCCAACCCCGTGGTGGTGAGAGCTGGGTGTGGACAGGCAGATCTGCACCCCAAGGGGCTCCCCAGGGTGTCCTGCACCCCAGGATTGGATGGGACTGGAGCACAGCTGGGAGAGTGTGAGAGCTGGGAGGATGAGGAACGGCTGGGAGGGTGAAGAAGGCTGGACTCCGTCTGGGGGACGTGAGAGGTGGAAGGATGGGGAAGGGCTGGGAGAGGTGAAGAAGGCTGGTAGGTTCTGGTGTAGGGAGCAGAAGGTTTTGGGGTGCTCCCCCCACATCCCCTGGCAGGGAGTTGAGCTCCTTCCAGCCGGTTTCAACCGCTGAGAAAATGCGAAGAGGGAAAAACGCCTGGAAATGCAAATTTTGGGAGCGCTGGGGCTGTGACCGAGGATAACCCTTCCTTGCCTTGGCTGGGTCACACGAGGGTCCCACGGGGCCAGGGGATCTGCTGTCGCCTGCTTCCCGTCCAGAGGGCTGCGGGAGGCAGCAGCCGGCAGCCGCCGCGACCGTGAGCGCTGCCGTCGGGAGAGGGCAGCCGCAGCCTGGGGATGTGCAGAGCGAGCCGGGACTGGAGCTGCAACCCCAGCTGAGACCAAAAGCATCTCCAAGCCCTTTGAATCCCTTTATTTTGGGGGGAGCAAGAAGAAAACCTCCTCATCTCCCTACGCAGTAGCCAGAGTATGACCTCAGCCCTTTTCTGGGGGGCTGTGAGAGGGAATCAGGGCTTGGAAACCCTCGGGGTGACCCCCTGGAATCTGACACTGAATTCCCACCAGGGATCATAGAATCCTAGAATGGGTTTGTGTTGGAAGGGACCTCAAAGCTCATCCAGTGCCAACCCCCCTGCCATGGGCAGGGACACCTTCCCCCAGCCCAGCTTGCTCCAGGACTCATCCAGCCTGACCTTGAACACCTCCAGGCAGGGGGCAGCCACAGCCTCCCTGGGCAACCTGTGCCAGTCTCTCCCCACCCTCACTCTCAATGATTTCTTCCTCATCTCCAGTCTCACTCTCCCCTCTCACAGCTCCAAGCCATTGTCCTCATCCTGGCACTCCCAGCCCTTGGCCAAAGTCCCTCCCCAGCTCTCCTGGAGCCCCTTCAGGTCCTGCAAGGCTGCTCTGAGGTCTTCCTGGAGCCTTCCCTTCCCCAGGCTGCACAACTCCAGCTCTCTTAGCCTGCCCCACAGGGGAGGTTCTCCAGCCCTCTGATCATCTTGGTGGCCTCTCTTCCTGATATCCAGTCCATGCTGAGCACAGCTCTGCACTTCCCACCCCCTGGGGAGAGGATCCTGAGGTTTGTTTTTTCCCGCAGCGTAATGACCCCAGCAGGTGCTTTTCCTGCATGAGGGCTGAAAATAGCTCCCAGGGTTTGGCTTCCTCCAGTTCCTGCCCCTCTCCCCTCCCCAGACCCTTCGTTCATCTTTTGGGCCAGAACACCCCAACCCAGGGAGGGGAGGCTCTGGGGAAGTGGAGGGGGGAGAGGGGAGGACAACTTCCCGGAAACCTTTTCCTTTGCTTTTTTGTCCTGGGGGGGAGGTGAAATTGTCCTGGGGAAGGAATTTTTGGCCTCAGCTCTAGCAGCCACACTTGCCCTCGAGTCTCTCTTGGGGAGAAGCTCAGCTTTCACCCTGTCAGGACGGACAGGAATGTGCCTTGAGGACTTTTCCCACCCACATCCTCTTATATTTCTCCTGCAGGAGCTGTGTCCTCTGTCCCTCCCAGGATGCTCTTGCCCAGTGCCTGTCCCTTTGGCTCCATGAGTTTAACTTCTTAGTGGAGATTGAGACTGGAGAGTATGGAGAACTTCTTTCAAGTGAAGCTGGGGAGAGACTGGAACAGGTTGTCCAGGGAGGTGGTGGATGTCTCCTCCCTGGAGGGCCTTGAACACCTCCAGGGATGAGGCTTCCACCACCTCCCTGGGAAACCTGTGCCAGTCTCTCACCACCCTCACGGGGAAGAATTTCTTCCTAACATCCAATCTGAATCTCCCCACTTCTAGTTTTGTTCCATCCCCCCCAGTCCTATCACTCCCTGACAACCTCAAAATTCCCTCCCCAGCTTTCTTGCAGCCCCCTTCAGATCCTGGAAGGCCACAAGAAGGTCTCCTGGGAGCCTTCTCCTGTCCAGACTGAACAGCCCCAACTCTCTCAGGCTGTCTCCAGTGCAGAGCAGCTCCAGCTCTCTGCTCATCCTCATGGCTCTTCTCTGGACACCCTCCAGCCTCCTCCCAGGGCACAAATTCACCCAGGGACTTCCCACCACGAGGCTGGCTGAGCCCTAAGCCGAGTCCTGCACCCCAAATCCTCTCCACCCACGGGAGCCAGGGGAGGGAAAGCAGCAGAAGCAGCCTCGGCGTCTTCTGAGGCTGATAGGCTCTGAGCTTGTGGCAGGGGACTTCTGATCGTGCGTCCCCAAGGAAGGCAGCCAGCTGTGGGAACGTCTCTGCCGACCATCCCGGGGCTGCTCTGTGCGAGGCAAGCTGCCATGTGTCCTGCTGCAGCGTCCCGGTCCCGCAGCAGCCCTCCCCCGGGAGCAGGGCTCCGAGCCTGCTCGCACCGGCGCGCAGATGGCTCGGGGAATGTTTGTGCTGCTCCGGGGCCAGGGCAACGGCTCCCAGCTGGAAGAGGAGAAGGGGAACAGGGCAGGAGGTGGATTCCCGCTGCTGATAAGGAATTTTCCACGTCTTCGGTAGTTTTAGGCACGTGGGAAGGGTTTAAAAGGGACCTGCCCCGGGAATTTCTGGCCGGGAGGTCACAGAATGGTTGGAAGAGACCTTAAGACCATCGAGTCCAGCCATCCCCTAACATCTCCTGTACACAGCTGTCAGACCGTGGCTCCCAGCACCTCATCCAAACTGCTTTTAAACACCTCCAGGGATGGAGACTGTACCACTGCCCTGGGCAGCCTGACCCAGGCCCCTATACCACTTCTGGTGAAGGAATTTCTTTCGTAGCATCCAACCTGAGCCTCCCCTGGCACAATCCCAGACCATTTCCTCTCACTTTTTACCTGGGAGAAGAGACCAACCCCCACCTCACTGCAACCTCCTTTCAGGGAGCTGTAGAGAGCAGTGAGGTCTCCCCTCAGCCTCCCTTTCTCCAGGCTGAACAACCCCAGGTCCCCCAACCACTCCTCACAGAACTTCAAGACCCCTCACCAACCTCCCTGTCCTTCTCTGGACCTGCTCCAGCACCTCAACGTCCTTGAATAAAACATTTCAGCCTAGGTCTGTCGGAAGGAGATAATTTGGGCAGCAGGAGAGGACTCTGAGGCTGCAGGAGTCAATTTTCATGTTGGAAGGTGGTGATGTGATTATGGTCTGGAAGTATTTGAGTGTGGGGGGGGGAAAAAACCTGGGTACCAAAACACAGAGCTGGCAGCTGAGGAAGATGCAGGAGGTGACAGCTGGAAGCTAAAAGCAGGGAATTTAAAAACAGAAATATGGGACAAGTCTCTACAGTGAGAAAAACAAACTTTGGGAGCAGCAACCCTGGGGACAGAGGGGAGCCCTGGGGACAGAGGGGAGCCCTGGGGACAGAGGGAGTTTCCCTTCCCACCCCAGGCAAGGGGCACCTCTCCATCTTCTCCTTGGAGGCACCAAACCAGCCCAGCATGGCTGCTTCCCTCCCCTACTCTCACTCCTTCTTTCCTTGCTTTCTCCTTCACCCTGAATCCTCAGCTCCCCCCTCCTCTGCCCCTGTCCTCAGGCCACCACAGCCCCAGGCCTGGGGCTGGTTCTGGGGTCTTCCACATGCCTTTGGCACCCAACCCTCTTCATTCCCTCCTCAATACTTCCCCAAAGATCAAGCAGGAAATGGCTCCATCGTTTCAGAGATCCACCAAGTGAAGAGGTTCCACTCTTCATCTCTTGGAGCAAACCAGGACTTGCAGAAGCCACATTTTTATGTTTTTCCTTTTACATTTTCCCTCCACCCCCCCTTTTCTTTTTTTCCCTCGAGGTCCCTGCTCCACACTAGTCTTTGCCCCAGGAAGATCTGTCAGGGCACTCACACCACCAACTTCCCTCCTCCATCCCCATGGGCACAGCTCAGTGTCTGCAGGGCTGGAGGTAGCAGGCACCAGGGCTGGAGGTAGCAAGCACCATCCTGCTCCCCATGGGCTACCTCCAATGAAAGGGGCTAAAGAGTCACAGAATCCTGGAACCCTTCCCTGGCACAGTTTCAGGCCATTTCCTCTTGCCCTGTCTCCTGATATGGGAGAGAAAAGATCAACCCCAACTCACTATGAGGTGGATCAAAAAGCTCCTAGATCTGCAAAAGGTGGAAACTCCTTTGCTGTGCCCCATAGCTGGCAGGGGAAATTAGAGCATGAGAGGAGTTGGAAGGGACCTCTGGAGATCATCCAGTCCAAGTCCCCAGCCAGAGCAGGGTCAGCCAGAGCAGCTCACACAGGAACACATCCAGGTGGGACTTGAAAGTCTCCAGAGGAGACTCCACAACCTCTCTGGGCAGCCTGCTCCAGGGCTCCAGCAGCCTCACACCAAAGAAGTTTCTCCTCATGCTGAGGTGGAACCTCCAGGCTTCCAGTTTGTGTCCATTGCTCCTTGTCCTGCCACAGGACACCACTGAGCAGAGCCTGGCTCCTGCTTCTTGCCCCCCACCCTTCAGATATTTGTAAACGTTCACCAGATCCCCTCTGGGGCTGCTCTTCTGCAGGCTCAACAGCCCCGGGGCTGAGTTTAAGAGGTGGCCATGGCGTGGGGACAAAGCTTTAAATGTCCCCTAAGTGGTGTGCAGGGCTGCAAAGGTTTCCCCCCCCCACCCCCACCCCGTGCCGTGCCGCGGAGCCTGCGGGAAGCAGCGGCAGGAATAGCTCCTGGCCAGCAGCCTGGCTCGATAAGGCTGCCAGGGCTCCCTGGGGACTGAAATAAACCCAGAGCCTGGGGAGGAAGATGCAGCAGTGAGGGGGCCAAGGGCCTGGGCTGGGGCGTGGGGGCAGATGCCGGCCCCCTGCTGCGGTCCCGGGCGTGCTGCGGAGATGGAGACCAGGGCAGGACCTCTGCTCTGCCTCGGTGCCCTGCCAAGGAGGGCGCTGGCTGGCAGCTCGCTGGGTGCTGGCCGTGGTTTCTCATCCATCAAGTGATGTCTCAGCAGTTCCCCCTGCCAGGGGAGCGCAGGAGCCCATTAGCATCCTGCCGTGCCAAGGCACCCGCTTGGGCTGCCACCCAGCTGCCTGCAGGCAACATCTGGCTGGCATCTGACAGGGCACCAAGTGGGACCTGAGCCGTTTGGCCACTGGGTGGGAGTCTGCAGCTTCACGACCACGGCATCTGCCCAGGGTGGAGGGGTGCCAGGGCATGTCCTTGCACCAGCACCCACTTGCACAGGCACAGGCACCATCCATGACTCAGTTTCTCCATCTTCAAACCTTTCTCCTGCTTCAGACCCCGCTCTGGGTGCCAGGCTGGGGGGTGCTTGGTGGAAAGGGTCAGCCCATGGGGAAGCAGCCATTCCTCACCCCCTCTGGGATTTGCTGGGAGTTTTCTATGTAGTGACTGTTGAGTGTCTGCTGCCAAGCCCAGGCAGGGATGCTCCCTGCTCCCAGACAGCTTCCCAAGCTCCCTGTATCCATTAGGGAGAGAAATGGAGCACAAGCCATGGAGCAGCCTGAGTGAGGTCCTGCCAGGGCTCTGTGCCACCCAGCACACACAGACTGCTGGCCCCAGGGCTGGTGCTGTGGCTTCAGTGCTGCCCCACAGCATCTCAGCTCCATGGTGGCACCCTTGGGAAGGCTTCAGGGTTTCCCTTTGTCTGCTCCTTCTTTTTTCACCTTGTGCCATCTTGTCCAGACCCACCAGACCGTGGCATCTGGGGGTGACTTGTCCTAATGAATATCTCACGGAGACGTCAGCCCTCCAAGCACACAGCCCTGTGCTGCTGGCACCAGCCATGCTCCTAATTAACTTTCCTAATTAAGAGGCCCCTTTCAGTGACCAGATGGCCTGTGGGATGGTCTCAGTGATAGAAGAGGTGGAGAAACTCTCAGCTTCTCCTGCCCTGAGCACCTGGGATGGCAGCACAGAGCTGATCTTCATGTAGGTAAACTGAGGCAGGAGGGATAAGCTCCAACCCTCCAAGAAAGGTTGAGGGAAGATGGGTGGGAATGAGCTGCCCATGCCCTGACTTGTCTCCTTGGGAAGTATCTCTTGGCTGCTGCTGAGCCCTGGGGGTGTTCAGTTGGGGCTTGGTCCCATCAGTCAGTTGGGGCTTGGTCTTGCCAGCAGGGCAGGTTGGCTCAGCCGGCCCCGACACGCCAAGTCCTCCCCTGCACCATGCTGGCACTGAGCTGGCACCAACCAACCCTTCCCTCTGCCATGGCTCAGGCTGGGTCCTGTCCTGGGAAGCAGTGAGGTGGAAAATGTGGTGCAGAAATACTGAAGCCATGCTGTGTGTCCTTTCTGTACCCTCCTCCCCCCCATGTCTCCTGCTGCTCCAGGAGTAGCAGCAGCAGCATCCAACACTTCTTTGGGATCACTGTGAGCTGTTGCAGCTCTCAGGCCATTTTCTCCTTCCAGACCCCAGGAAGAGCCTGCCAGAACCTGCTGGGGGCCTGAAGCTCACCAGAAAAATCATCTTTCATGGGTTTTAAAGCAATCTCCAACCCTCACCCAACACAAGCCCTGGGTTGGTGTCCAGGAGGGTAAGCAGATGACTCCACATCCGTCAGGAACAGGCTGCGTGCAGCCACCTGCCCTGACCACATCTGCCTGGCCCAGCTTTGCAGCCTCTGCTGAAGCCCTGGGAGAGTTTGCTGGGCTGCAGGGAGAGCTCCCACCCTGCTTTGGCAGACTCCCAGCTGGGCAGCTCCTCTTTTGGCATAAGCTGGGAGATTTTTAGGGCTGTTGCTAAAATTCGGTGTTCTGGAGTGTGAGTCTGGGGAGGGAGAACAAACTGCAGACCCAGTAAGGAAAAGGAGTGGTTTTCAATCACCATCTTTGGGAGATTTGCATACAATTAGGCCAGGACCTGCCTGCCTTCTCTTCCGTGATGGACCTGCTGGCTTTCCTGCCCTGCTCCCAGCCAGAGCCTGATTGCAAGGACACCCACCCTGGGAAACCAGCGGGCGAAGGGTTTCAGGGCTCTCTGGGGATGCACTTCCACCCCGTGGTGCCCCATCCCGGGCAGCCTCACCTCACTCCATTGCCTCTGGTCTGGGGACTTCAGCCCTCCAGCGGGGTCGGGGCTGTGTCCCCGGGCTGGGGGACGTGAGAGGAGAGGCACCGGGGAGGTGCTCCCAGCTCCTCCCAGAGCAGCGCCGTGTTTACGCCAGGCTGCCGCCCTCCGCTCGTCCTCCTCCCTGCAGAGCAAACAGATCCTCCAAACCCAAACAAGCTGCCCTCACCCGCTGCTGGCACAGGCCGAGGGAAGGAGGTGGCACATTGCCACAGCCTCCAGATGGCCCTCAGATGCTCCAACCCTCCGGCCCTATTGCTGGTCACTTGGCCAAGGATGGGAAGGGGAAGCCCACAGCCCACCGAGATGGAGAGGTCCAGCCCTGGGGTTGTGGTGATCCCACAGCTGTTCCCATCCCTGCTCTGGGCTGTGCTGCTGGATGAGAGGGTTGGAGTCAGCCCCAAGGGGTAGAGTCAGGTGTTGGGACATCTCCCACCGAGATGGAGCAGAGCAGGAGGGCACAACCCCAACCCCAAGTCTCATTGGAGGAGGAAGAAAGGATGAGGTTTGGGGCAGTGTCCTTGCCCCTCAGGTCACAGCTGGTCCTGGTCCCTGCAGCACTGCTCTCTGGGAGCAGATTCTGCAGGGTGAGCCTTGATGGTGCCTGGTCCACATTTTGGAAGTGTCCCTGAAGGGCTTGGCTGGTTCAGCTCCATCACTCAGATCAAGCCCCCAGACCCATTGGGTTATCCAGCCCAGCAGGGTAATTTTGGGGGTGGCCTTTTCCCCCCTTTAATAGCATCGGTCCCCCAAGGACACTCCACCTGCCTGAGCAACTCTGCTTCCCCCCCACACAGCCCCCTGCAGAGGGGATGCTGCTCTCCCAGTACCTTCCCCCTCCCCAACAGGGGCTGCAGCTCCCACTCCAGCACCCTTCAGAGGGTGCAGGGTGCCTTGGGCTCTCCCCGACCGCACCCCAGCAGTGATTTCGGGTAAGACAGAGCCTGGGCCAGCACCCCACAGACTGGTTCAGGGCTGGGCTGAGCAGCCGTGGCTGCTCAGAGCCTGGGCGAGGGTCCCCCCTCACCTCCAGCCCGGACTCTGCCCCGGTTCACCCCCACCTCGCCCCCCGCACCCTCCGCTCACATTCTACCTCAAAACCCGGTTCTGCTGCTAAAACCCGGTCCGGAGCCGTGCCGGGAGATTGGGACTGGGGCTGACACCAGCCCCTCCGCTTCCCCCACCCCCAGCCCGGCTTCCCCCAACCCCCAGCCCACCCCTCCACCCCCCTGATTCTCCCCGGGCTCGGTGAGCCCCAAATGGGGTCAGTCGCTCTTTAAAGGGCTGGAGGCTGCACCATGTGATGCTCCAGCTCCGGTTGGGAGCTGGCAGAGTCTGCGGGAACCCAACGGTGCCGGGGACCGGGGACGGAGCGCAGCCCCGCTCGCCGCGCCCAGCCCGGTCCCCCCCACCCCTTCCCCGAGCATCCCTCTGGCCATGCCCTCCGCGGTACCCTGCGGGGGAAGAGCTCTGGCTGCTTTGGGGTGAGGACCCCCCCAGCCCAAGCCCTTGCTTTGCAGGACAGGACAAGGTGAGGTGGGTTGGGGCCGGGCGGGGCCGGGCGGCTGCTGCCGGGACACCGGGAGGAAGCGCCGGGAGAGCGCGGGGGGTCGGGGGGGGGGGTGTCAGGGAGGAACGGCGGCTTCGCTCCGGCTGCAGCGGCCCCGAGGGGCTCCGCAGACCGTCCCGGGGCTGCCCTGAGGGCCCGTTCGGCTCCGTCAGGCTCTTCCCGGGGCTGGCCTGGGACTCCCGCAAGAGCCGCAGCCCCGGGAGCGGGATGGAGGTGAGTGCAGGATGAGCCCCGAGGGGGTCCGGGGCCCCAGAGGACAGCACAGACGGGAGAGGGGAGGGCAGGAGGGGGTTTGCCACCACCCCCCTTCCCCGCACAGGCTCCATCGCGGCCGGCAGCACAGGTCCCGGTGCCAGTTGCTCATCGCCTCCCTCTCCGTTTGCAGGTGACCGAGGGACCCCAGCGGGAGCTAGGGGGGGACCGGAGCGTCATGGCACAGCCGGTCTCAGCCTTCCAGGCTGCCTACATCTCCATCGAGGTGCTCATCGCCCTGGTGTCCGTGCCTGGCAATATCTTGGTCATTTGGGCTGTGAAGATGAACCAGGCGCTGCGGGATGCCACCTTCTGCTTCATCGTCTCGCTGGCGGTGGCCGATGTGGCAGTGGGGGCCTTGGTCATCCCCCTGGCCATCATCATCGACATCGGACCCCAGACCGAGTTTTACAGCTGCCTGATGGTAGCCTGCCCCGTCCTCATCCTCACCGAGAGCTCCATCCTGGCGCTCCTGGCCATCGCCGTGGACCGGTACCTGCGGGTGAAGATCCCAGTCAGGTAGGGGAATGCCTCGGGATGGGCTCTAGGGGGGGTAAAAGGGAGCGAGGATGTCCCAGACTCTTGGAGAAGCGCTGGGAGAAAGGTCTTCCTCCACCCTCGTAGGACCAGGGGGCGTCTGGCTGCGGCAGCAATCCAGGCAGGGTGGACCTGGAGGGTTCCCAGAACCTCCGACAGCTTCTCTTGGGGGTTCAGGACGGGGTGCTGGGGATGCAAGCAGGGATTGCATCATGGCAGACAGGACAGGGCAGCTCCTCTTGGGGCCCTCATGGCTGGGACAAAGTGTGTCCCACTGCACAGGGAGAGCACCCAGTGAGGTGCTTCAGGCTTCAGTGGAAAGGGAAGGATTTACCTCCTTCAGCTCAGGTTTTGCCTTGCCATGGGGAGCCCAGGAGCTTGGAGCTGGTAATCTGCTTGCTCATGGGCATGTGGGACACGGCTTTAGGGTTTGGAGGGACCAGAGGTGACAGCCTGGCACGTTTCACAGGGCAGGCTCACCCAGGAGAGATCTCTGGCTGTGGGGCTGCCCCACAAATGCCTTCTCTCCCTGCTTTTCTCGTCCTCATCTCCTGTATCTGTTGTCAAAGCCAAGCCCAGAGCAAGTTGAGGCATAAATGAGGGACACACTGCGTTTGAACTCTGCTGCTCCAGCAGGAGAGATTTAACTGCTTCGTGGCCAGCTTCCTCCCCACTGCTGTGGAGCTGCAGGCACTGGGGCTGGGGAGAGGCAGCCATCGGGTTGGAATGTGGTGCCAGGGGGGCTGGAAGGGGATGTGACAGCTCATGTCAGTGCCACTTGAGTGCAGCCTGGACATCCCAGCTCAGCTCCTTGTTCTGCAGCTGCTGCCTCTGGTCCCCTTTGCTCTGCCTGAGGAGCTGCCCAGGCTGCAGGGACACCTTGGCTGGGCACTTCTGCTCCAGGAAGTTTCCTTCTGCTGAGAGCATTGCTGGAAACCTCAGCCCAGCCAGGACAGCTGAGCACACCCCCAGCTCCTGTCACCCCACTCACCCCTTCACAGCTCAGAGCTGAGCTCCAGCCCCTTTGCAGCAGAGCTCCACAGCCCTTCATCAGCTCAAAGACCTCCCCCCGGAAGGGACCCAATGCCCTTGTGCTAGGTGCTGCTCAGACTCCAATGGGTGCAGGACCCTTCCTGGGGTAGGAATCACCTTCCCACACAGGGAGACAGGGCCAGGAGGCACCTGCTGGGGATGAACTGCCCACTCTGGAGTGCTCAGTGTCCCCAGATCCACGAGGGCAGGCCAGAGATCTGTTGCTTTGGGGTTTCTCCTGCAGCCATGGCCAGGAGAAGCTGCTAAGGAAAGAAGTAAGGCAGAAGACAGGAGGGGGAGCACAGCACAAAAACCACCACCACTGCCACCCCCTCCCTGCCACACACCACTTCCCAAGCTGTTCCCAACTTCCTTCCTGAAGTGTGATTTATTTTTCTTTCCCAGCCTGAAAAAATCCCCTTCTTCCAGCCCGTGGTGTAACCAGAGTGCTTCTCACCCTGTCATTGCTGCTGGTGCTTTTTCTGGTCCTCCAGCATCCCCTGTGTGGTGGGGCTGGGTTCAGGTGTGGGAGTGCTGCTGGGTTATTCATAGCAACACTGCTGTGCTCTCCTTGCTCATTTTCCTAACAAACCTCATCTCTCTCTATTTTTCCCCCCCTTCCCTTGCTGCCTCTGAGCACCAAATGGACTCTTTTGGGGGAGATTTCTGCCCTGAGCCCAGAAGCAGAGATGAGATCAGAGCCCCCCTGAGCTGTGTGGAGTTTGGGGGGGGAGGGAGAAGGGGGAGAGGGGTTTCATGCAATATCGACCCTGAATTTTGTCATCTTGCTATCATGGAATCACAGAGAGGTTTGGGTGGGAAGAGATCTTCAAAGCTCAGCCAGTCCAACCCCCCTGCAGTCAGCAGGGACATCTGTAGCTAGAGCAGGGTGCTCAGAGCCCCAGACAAGTTGATCAGCAAGGGTGCCAGGGATGGGGCAGCTCCCACCCCTCTGGGCAACCTGGCTGGGGGGTCTCAACACCCTCAGCATAACAAATTTCTCTCCAGTCTGCATCTCCCTCTTTTAGTTCAGAGCACCTAGCATCAGGAGATCTTCCCCTGATGTTTTGTAGCCTATTCCAAAGCTTCAGAAGAAGGGTTGAGCTTCCCCAGCTTGTCCCTGCATGTTTCCTTCTTTCCCTCATGTGAATTCCTGGCAGCTGGCAAATGTGATTTCAGGTGGGTTTGCAGCAGCAAAGCACCACTGGAGGTGGGAAATGGACTCAGAGAATCATGGAATGGTTTGAGCTGGATGTCTGTTAGAAGAACAACACAGCAAGGCAGCAGCAGTCCAGAAGGTGCCTGGGATGCAGTGAAAATATCTGAAGGGTGGGGGTCAAGCAGAAGGGACCAGGCTGTGCTCAGTGCTGTCCTGTGACAGGGAACTACTGGTGGGGAGAGCCCAGTGGAGGCTACAAGGATGCTGAGGGGCTTGGAGCAGCTCTGGGAGGAGCAAAGGCTGAGAGCCCTGGGGCTGAGAGCCTGCAGAAGAGCAGCCCCAGAGGGGAGCTGAGCAATGCTCAGCAAGAGACAAAGGAGCTGTGGGGGGCAAGAGGCTGGGGCCAGACTCTTGGCAGTGGTGCCCAGGGACAGGGCAAGGGGCACAAACTGGAACCCAGGAGGTTCCACCTGAGCATGAGGAGAAACTTCTTTGTTGTGAGGCTGCTGGAGGCCTGGAGCAGGCTGCCCAGAGAGGTTGTGGAGTCTCCTCTGGAGGCTTCCAAGCCCCACCTGGATGTGTTCTGTGTGCCCTGCCCTGGGTGCCCTGCTCTGGCAGGGGGCTTGGACTGGAAGATCTCCAGAGGTCCCTTCCAACCCCTCCCATGCTGTGATGATGATTCCTCCTCCAAGCAGTAGAGAAGCCAATGAGGGGAGCTGCTCTGCTGGACCTGTTCTCAGCTATGGGGAGGGTCTGGGGGGCAACATGAGGGCACAGGCAGGCCTGCAGTGACCATGAGATGGGTGACTTCATGATCCTTAGGGCAGCAAGGAGGGTGCACAGCAATCCTGGACTTCAGCAGAGCAGAGTTTGGAGTCCTCAGGGACCTGCTTCATAGGAAGTCAGGAGAGAAAGTCCTGGAGGGGAGAGGGGCCCAGGAGAGCTTCTCAGTGCTCAAGATCAGGTCCTGTGAGCCCAGGAGCAGTGCATCCCAGCAAAGAGGAAGGTGGCCAAGAATGCCAGGAGGCCATGCCAGTCTGCCCAAACAGGACAGAAACCCCCAGTAAAGAATATTCCCTGGATCTGAAATCATAGATTCATAAAACGATTTGGGTTGGAAAGAACCTTAGGGATCAGCCAGTTCCAACCTCCCTGCCACGGGCAGGGACACATCCCACCAGCCACAGGCTGCTCAAAGCCTCATCCAGCCTGGCCCTAAACACCTCCAGGGAGGGGGCAAGCATCAGATTTCAGAGAACCTCACACTTTGGTTGGTTTTTTTCGTTTAAATTCTGACCACTTAACAACCAAAATGGTTTGCAAGAGCTGTGCCATGGGAAGCTGGACTGCCCCAAGAGCTGTGCCATGTGGAGTGCCCCAAGAGCTGTGCCATGGGGTGCAGGAGTGCCCCAAGAGCTGTGCCATGGGATGCTGGAGTCCCCCAAGAGCTGTGCCATGGGATGCAGGAGTGCCCCAACAGCTGTGCCATGGGGTGCAGGAGTGCCCCAACAGCTGTGCCATGGGATGCTGGAGTGCCCCAACAGCTGTGCCATGGGAAGCTGGACTGCCCCAAGAGCTGTGCCATGTGGAGTGCCCCAACAGCTGTGCCATGGGGTGCAGGAGTGCCCCAACAGCTGAGATTGGCTTTTCTTCCACCAAGCCCCAGAAGAAGCCAGCATTAGCTGCACTGTGCCCATCACCATCTTTATTCTACCACCACAGCACTGGTGTGGCTGGGCAGGACAGGAAGAGTCAGACTTTACCTCTGCCTTAAAGGCCTCAACTTTCTCCCAGCCTGGAATCCAAGAACTGTCAGGGCTGGAAGGGACCTCAAGGCTCAGCCAGTCCCAACCCCCCTGCCATGCCCAGGGACACCTCACACCACAGCAGGTTGCTCACAGCCACCTCCAGCCTGGCTGCAAAAACCTCCAGGGATGAGGCTTCCACCACCTCCCAGGGCAACCTCTGCCAGTCTCTCACCACCCTCATGGGGAAGAATTTCTTCCTCACATCCAATCTGAATCTCCCCACTTCTGGTTTTGTTCCATCCCCTCCCAGTCCTATCACTCCCTGACACCCTCAAAAGTCTCTCATCTAGCTGCAGCCAGCTGCTAGGTGGTGACTCTGAGGACATCTTTCAGTGCTGTCAGCTCTGTGGTGCTGTTCCTCATGGTCACATCCAGCCCTCCAGCCTGCAAATTGCTGCTGGGTGCTGAGAGCCTGTGACACCTGGGCAGGACTTAGGTCCCTGGTGAGACTTGTGTGGCCACTCGTGCCTGGGACAGCTGAGGGAGAGCTGCTGATGTCCCCTGAGGTCTGCAGGCAGTGGTGGCATCCCCCAGAGCTCACAGGCAGGTGGGCAGCAGAGATGTGAGGGCACCTCTGCCTTGGCCACATTCCTGGCAGCCAGGACTTGGAGCAGGGACCTGGCTCAGAAGGGACAATATCAGCAGACCCAGTGTGCACACCACAGCCTGCTCCTGTGCCAGAGAAAGTCCCCAGATAAGCCTGGCATGGGGGGTGGCTGCTTGCCAACATGACCCACACATGGCCCAGGGTGGCCGAGGGGTCTGGTGAGCTGTCACATGCAGGCATCCCCCACACCCCCCATCCACTGCTGAGCCTCAGGGACAGGGGACAGCAGGGAAGGGAAATGCAGTTTGTAGGAGGAGCAGCCAGGAGAAAGGCTCCAGCCAGAGGAGAGGCTTCAAGCATCCCTGCTCCACAGAATCACAGAACCACAGCATGGGAGGGGTTGGAAGGGACCTCTGGAGATCATCCAGCCCAAGCCCCCTGCCAGAGCAGGAGCACCCAGGGCAGGGCACACAGAACACATCCAGGTGGGGCTTGGAAGGCTCCAGAGAAGGAGACTCCACAACCTCTCTGGGCAGCCTGCTCCAGGCCTCCAGCACCCTCACACCAAACTTTCTCCTCCTGCTTAGGTGGAACCTCCTGGGTTCCAGTTTGTGCCCCTTGCCCCTTGGCCTGTCCCTGGGCACCACTGAGCAGAGTCTGCCCCCAGCCTCTTGCCCCCCACAGCTCCTTTGTCTCTTGCTGAGCATTGCTCAGCTCCCCTCTGGGGCTGCTCTTCTGCAGGCTCTCAGCCCCAGGGCTCTCAGCCTTTGCTCCTCCCAGAGCTGCTCCAAGCCCCTCAGCATCCTTGTAGCCTCCACTGGACTCTCTCCAGCAGTAGTTCCCTGTCCCACTTGACCTGGGGAGCCCAGAACTGGGCACAATATTGCAGATGTGGCCTCACTAGGGCAGAGCAGATGTGGAGGAGAACCTCCCTTGCCCTGCTGGCCACACTCTTCTTCATGCACCCCAGGAGACCTTTTGCCTTCTTGGCCATGGGACACATTGTTCCATCCTCCTGCCAACCACCCCACAAATTCCATCTCCCTTCCAGGGGTCCCTAGCAAGCCACCCCAGTGTGTCAGGTTCCATGAAGGGGCAAGAAAGGGTCCCCCACATCCCTGTCACACTGTGGCCAGCTGGGGTGAGAAGCCAACAGGACTGTTGGCTGGGAAGAGCTGTCTGAAGGCCACTGGAGTCCCCACAGGACTTCCCAGGCTTTGTGTTTAATTAACAGAGGTGAGGCTGGCAGCACAGCTTGGCAGGGAGGGGGGAACTTGATGCCAGCTCCAGCTCCCCGCTGCCAACACCCCCTGGCCCTGGGGGGCAGCAAACATGAGGGAGCACCAAGCTGGGTTGCTCCAGCAAAGCCATGGAGCTGTCCTCTGCCCCTGCACCCAGCCAGGAGAGTGCTGGAGGGCTCTGGGAGCTTTGCAGCCCTGGGGGTGAGTGTTTGCTGGCTGCAAGTCTGCAGAGAATGGTGCCCTGAGAGAGTGGAGCACCCCCCCTGTGGGGCCAGGCTGGGAGAGTTGAGGCTGTTCAGCCTGGAGAAGAGAAGGCTCCAGGGAGACCTCAGAGCAGCCTTGCAGGACCTGAAGGAGCTCCAGGAGAGCTGGGGAGAGACTTTGGACAAGGTCTGGGAGTGCCAGGATGAGGACAATGGCTTGGAGCTGAGAGAGGGGAGAGTGAGAGTGGAGAGGAGAAAGAAGTTGTTGAGAGTGAGGCTGGGGAGAGCCTGGCACAGGTTGCCCAGGGAGGCTGTGGTTGAGGTCCCATCCCTGGAGACATTCAAGAGCAAACCTGCTGGGGCCCTGAGCAGCCTGATCTAGCTGACTGCAGGGGGCTTGGCCAAGATGACCTTGGGGGGTCCCTTCCACCCCAAAGCCCTCTGTGATTCTGTGATTTGAACTGTGTCTCGGGGTGGCAGCTGGGAGATGCCCAAGTGGCATCTGATGCTCCATGCCAGGCATGCTCCTCAGTCCCATGGGCACAGAGACCCAAAGGAAAGAGGGACACTGGTGCAAGAGGGATTCTGCAGGATGGAGAGGGGTCCTGAGCTGACATCTCCTTCCCCCTGCTCTTGGAGGCAAACCCAGTGACACCCAGCAAGGTCAGGGCACTGGCATGTCCCCCTGAACCCCCTGCCCCAACCCCCAGGGTGGCATTTCCCTGGCTGCTGGGCTCTGAAGGGTGCTGCCTCCTCCCCCCCCTCCCCAAAGGGATTTTTTTCTCCATCGTGGAGGATGCAAAAGCATCATTGGGGTCAAGCAGGCTGGAGCAGAGGGTACCACACTGCCCAGCCTCCACAGGAACCACTCTAAGCAGCTGGAAGCCACCTAAAATAGGTTTGCTGCCTTCCTGCCCTGCAAGCTCTCACACCTCCCCTCCTGCATCCTTCCTCCCTGCACGGCAGCAGAGCAGGACCCCTGTCCTGTTGTCCCCTCCAGCCGGGCACAGCAGGGTCCCCCAGCCCAGCTCCAACTTCCCTCTTGCAGCCGTGCTGGGGAAGATGAAAAGAGTTCAAAGGGAGGGGAAGCAGCCGGGCAGGGGCGGCCGGCAGGAACCGGCCCCGCGGCAGCCCCGCGGCGGCAGGATGCTGGGGAGGGGGTCGGGGGAGGGAGATGCAGCTCCTCTGGCGCCGGCTCTGCTGGCTCAGGGCCCCCCGTTTCTGCTCTGAGGTGCTGTGTTGGGCCAGGCAGGAGGAGCTGGTGTCCTCTGGACCTGCTGGACCACAGCACCTTGGGCAGGGCTGCTGCGTGGGGCAGGGCTGCTGCGTGGGGCAGGGCTGCTGCGTGGGGCAGGTGCAGCCTGGTCCTCTCTCAGGGCTCTTCACTTTGTGCACTTTGCTTTAGCCACCAGCTCTGTCCTCAAACTCTTGGAAACCTGTGCCAGGGAGATGAACCCCAGAAACCTGCTGGTAGCAACAAGAGCTCTTGTACAGGAGCTGGCAAGGCTGGCTGAGCAGGGGCCAGCTGTATGAGGTTCAACATGGCCAAGTGTTGGGTCCTGCTCTTGGCTCACAACAACCCCATGAGAGCTCCAGGCTTGGGGCAGAGGGGCTTGGCAGAGAAGGATCTGGGGGTGCTGGTTGACAGCTGGCTGAAATGAGCCAGGGGGTGCCCAGCTGGCCAAGCCTGGCCTGGAGCAGCAATGGTGTGGGCAGCAGGAGCAGGGCAGGGATTGTGCCCCTGGGCTGGGCACCTTGAGTACTGGGTTCAGTTCTGGGCCCCAGCCTTGGAGACATTCAAGGTGAAGCTTGATGGGGCCCTGGCTGCAGGGGGGTTGGACAAGATTTTGACCTTTGAGGGTCCCTCCCAACCCCATGCACACTGTGACTCTGAAAGCAGCTTAGGGAGGGCAGAGCATCCCTTGGTCCTCAACCAGGAGGTGAGGAGGGCCTGCAGGTAGCCTGTGAGCCCTTGGATGGACCCCGTGGTGGAAGGAGGAAGCTTTCCCCCCTTGGCCTCGCTGTTTTCCAGGCTCCTGGGCTCTTGCTGGGATTGCAGTGCTCTTTCCCCTTCTCTCCATGCCTGCCAGTGGCCACAGGCATGGGGCCAGCTGGGGCTGGGTCACAGGGAAGCCCAGGAAGTCTCATCTGCCTCAGCCAGCTGGGTCGTGGAGCAGGACTCATGTCTCAGACAGTTTCCTCCCCCTTCTTTCACTGAGAGTTCATGGAGGGTCTTGGCAGGAGGGTGTTGAGCACCCCAGGGGGGATGAGGAGGAGGTTGGGTTAGGGTCAGAGCTGCTTTAGCCCAAATTCCCAGCACCTAAGCACCTAAGGGCCCATGGGAAACCTTTCCAGCACTGCCAGCACTCAGTGCCAGGGAACTGCCCCAGACACTTTGGCTCTGAGACCCAGCAGATGTGGCCAGGGTGCAGACAGGGAGGTTTCAGACCAGGCTGAGCTGCTTGGTGGTCCCAGTGCCTGTGGGACCTTGTCCCCCGGGTTTGGTTCTCACTGAAATGGGGAAGGTCAAACCACAGAAGCAATTTTTCACAGACTGACTTGGATTGGAAAGGACCTTCCAAGGTCATCTTGTCCAACCCCCCCTGCAGCCAGCAGGGACACCTCCAAGCAGATCAGGCTGCCCAGGGTCATATCAAGTCTGGTCTTGGATGTCTCCAGTGATGGGACCTCAACCATCCCTCTGGGCAACCTGTGCCAGAGTCTCACCACCCTCATGGGGCAGGACTCCCTCCTGATGTCCAACCTCAATCTCTCCTGCTCCAGTTTCAAACCATTGATCCTCATCCTCTCCCTACAATCCCTTGGCCACAGCCTCTGCCCAACTTTCCTGGAGGTCCCCTTCAGATATGGAAATGCAGCTCTAAGGTCTCCCTGGAGCCTTCTCTTCTCCAGGCTGCACAGCCCCAACTCTCCCAGCCTGTCCCCATAGCAGAGGTTCTCCATCCCTCTGATCATCTTTGTGGCCTCCTCTGGACCCTCTCCATCAGCTCCAGGTCCTTCTTGTGTTGGGGTCCCACAGCTGGCCCCAGCCCTGCAGGTGAGGTCTCCCCAGAGCAGAGCAGAGGGCAGGATCCTCTCTCTCCAGCTCTGCCCACACTGCTTTGGATGCAGCCCAGGCTGCCCTTGGCCTTCTGTGCTGCCAGTGCCCATTGCTGGCTCCTGCCCAGCTTCTCCCCCACCAGCACCCCCAAGTCCTTCTCTGCAGGAGATCCCTGCTCTGGATCTCATCCCCCCTAGCCTGGATTGGCACTGAGGGTGCTGCAGGACCTTAGGCTTGGCCTTACTGAAGCCCATGAGGCTCTCCTGAGCTCACTTCTCCAGCCTGTCCAGGTCCCTCTGGATGGATCCATAGAGGGAGGGTTGGAACTAGATGTCCCTTGAGGTCCCTTCCAACCCTAACAATCCTATGATAGATTCATAGATCCCCAGATTCATAGAGTACCAGGTGGGAAGAGACCTCCAGGATCCTCTTGTCCATCCTTTCAGGGTAAGAACAGAGATGGCTCAGCACAGATCCTGTCCTTCAGTCTTTCCAAGCACACCACTCAGCTTGGTGTCATCTGCAGCCCTGCTGAGGGTGCTTCAATCTCTGATTATGTCATTGATGAAGATATTGACCAGCACAGGGCCCAGTACTGACCCCTGAGGGACACCACTGCCACCCAGCTCCATCTGGACATTGAGCCACTGACCTCTACCCTTTGGAGGTGACCACCCAGCCAACTCCTTACCCACTGGGCAGCACCTCCCACCCCACCCCACATCTCCCCAGCTTAGAGAAGGCTCTTCTGGAGCACTGTGTCTGTGTCCAGCTTGGCCAAACCAGCAGAGAGTGAGTGAGGGCAATGGGGCAGGGGAGTAACCCATCCAGCCAGGTAAGGAACTAAAGCTCTTCCAGGGCTGATTAGATCCAGAGGAAACACTTCCAAAGCATCCAGGTGACTCAGAGCTTGAGCCTGGAGAGCTGCAGAGCCTCTCATGCCCTGGAGCCTTGCTAGGTTTCTTTCAACCTTCATTAGTCAAGGAGAAGATTCCTCCCTCCACCCTCCATCCCCCCTGCCCCTGCTACAGCAGACAAATTTCCAAGGAACCTGCTCCCATTTTTCCCAGACTGGAGACATTTGGGGGATTCTCAGGTCCTTGCAGCTGCCTCTTTTGTTTCCTCCCTTGCTGCCCTCCTCCAGGTGTATTTTTAGCCAACGAGGGTGATCTATGGAGACCTTCATCCTGCAGGAACAGACAGATCTGAACCAAGGATGGGGAATAAAAGGCAGAACCCACAGTCCAGAGAGGTTTGCTGGAGGCTTTGGGCTGTTTCCAAGCTGCAGTTGCCAGCCCCCTGTACCAGCTCAGCGTGTGGGTGCTAAAGCAGAGCAAGGATTTCACACCCAGGCTCTGCTGGAAGCAGCTCCAGGGTGCAGGGATGAGCTGTGCCCGTCCAGGACCAGGAGATCAATTCTGGCATCACCAAAATACTCAGAGCATTGGGAACAGGAACCAGAGATTGCACTGGGGTGGGAGGGACTCTCCAGGGTCATCTTGTCCAAGCTCCCTGCAGGGACACCTCCAGCCAGAGCAGGCTGCCCAGGGCCATATCAAATTTGACCTTGAATGTCTCCAGGGATGGGACCTTAACCACATCCCTGGGCAGCCTCACTGTGCAGAACATCCTCCTGATGTTCAGTCTAAACCTCCCCTGCTCCAGTTTCAAGCCATTGCCTCTCACCCTATCCCTACAAGTCCTTGGAAGCAGCCCCTCCCCAAGGAAGGGATTTCCAGCAGGCTGTGCTGGTCCTGAGATGGTTTTCAGCAGGACTCTCTGATCCTCAGAGGAATTCTCAGCCAAGAGCATCCTAAGACAGAGATCATCTATGTGAGGAGGAAAGGCTGAGAGTCCTGGGGCTGGAGAAGAGCAGCCCCAGAGGAGATCTCACTGATGGTTACAAATAGCTGAGGGCTGGGGGTCAAGAAGAAGGAGCCAGGCTCTGTTTAGTGGTGTCCTGAGATAGGACAAAGGGCAATGGACACAGACTGGAACCCAGGAGGTTGGGGTTGTGCAGTCTGGAGAGGAGAAGGCTCCCAGGAGACCTTCTTGTGGCCTTCCAGGATCTGAAGGGGGCTCCAAGAAAGCTGGGGAGGGACTTTTGAGGGTGTCAGGGAGTGATAGGACTGGGAGGGGATGGAACAAAACTAGAAGTGGGGGGATTCAGATTGGATGTTAGGAAGAAATTCTTCCCCATGAGGGTGGTGAGAGCCTGGCAGAGGTTGCCCAGGGAGGTGGTGGGAGCCTCATCCCTGGAGGTGTTTGCAGCCAGGCTGGAGGTGGCTGTGAGCAACCTGCTGTGGTGTGAGGTGTCCCTGGGCATGGCAGGGGGGTTGGGACTGGCTGAGCCTTGAGGTCCCTTCCAACCCTGACAATTCTCTGACTCTATGAGGAGAAAGTTCTTTGGTGTGAGGCTGCTGGAGCCCTGGAGCAGGCTGCCCAGAGAGGTTGTGGAGTCTCCTTCTCTGGAGGCTTTCAAGCCCCACCTGGCTGTGTTCCTGTGTGAGCCACCCTGGGTGACCCTGCTCTGGCAGGGGGTTGGACTGGATGATCTCTGGAGGTCCCTTCCAACCCCTGCCATTGTTTGATCACAGCCAGGAGGCTCTCCCCTCGCTGAGGGGATGCCTGGAGCAGGCTCAGCAGGAGCAGGCAGCAGCTGCAGCAGCTCAGGAGCTGCTTTGCAGCAGACACAGAAATCAGGTCACACAAAAAGGCTCCAGATGCTGCCCTGCTGCCCAGAAGGAAGCCACTGGGCTGGATGCAGCCTGGCCAGCTCCTGGGCTCATGAAAAACACTGGGATGTGGCAATGTCTTGGTGGTGGGCAATGCAGCTAAGCCAGGAGGTGGCCAGGCACTGGCAGTGCTCCCCAGGGCTCTGTGCTGAGGCTGCTGCTCTTGGGCATCTTCATCAATGAGCTGCACCAGGGGCCTGAGGGCACCCTCAGCCAGGTAGTGGAAGGCACCAAGCTGGGCAGCAGTGCTGGAGGGCTGGAGGCTCTGCAGAGGGGGCTGGCCAGGATGGATCCAGGGGCTGAGGGCAGCTGTATCAGGGTTACCAAAGTGCTGGGTGCTGCTCTTGGGCCACAACCACCCCATGAAGGCTCCAGGCTTGGGGCAGAGTGGCTGAAAACTGCCCAGCAGGGAGGGACCTGGGGGTGTAGATTGACAGAGGGCCACAGCTCAAACCCTGGTGTCAGGTTGGGTCCCTCACTCCAAGAAGGACATTGAGAGGCTGGAGCAGGGCCAGAGAAGGGCAACCAAGCTGGGGAAGGGTCTGGAGAAGAGGGCTGGGGAGGAGCAGCTGAGGGAGCTGGGGGTGTGCAGCCTGGAGAAGAGGAGGCTGAGGGAGACCTCATTGCTCTCTGCAGCTCCTGAGAGGAGGCTGGAGCCAGGTGGGGGTTGGGCTCTTCTGACATGCAACAAGTGGCAGGACAAGAGGAAAAGGCCTCAGGTTGTACCAGGGGAGGTTCAGGTTGGATATTAGGAAACATTTCTTCCCAGAAAGATTCTCAGGCACTGGCCCAGGCTGCCCAGGGAGGTGGTGGAGTCCCCATCCCTGGGGGTGTTTAAGAGTGGAGTTGTGTGGATGTGGACATGGTGTGGTCAGGGACTTGTCAGTGCTGGGCTAAAGATTGGAGCTGAGGATCTTAAAGGCAATTCTGTGATTCTGTGGCTCTGTGAAGTCCCTTCCTTGGGATGCAGCAAGGCCCTGCCCATGGGATGCTCCTTTCTCAACAGCATGGAGGGCAGAAGAGAGGTGAATCCTGTGCAGGGATGCTCCAAACTTAGAATCATAGAGTGATAGAATCAGTCAGGGTTGGAAGGGACCACAAGGCTCAGCCAGTCCCAACCCCCCTGCCATGGCCAGGGACACCTCACACTGGATCAGGCTGCCCAGAGCCTCATCCAGCCTGGCCTTAAACACCTCCAGGGATGGAGCCTCAACCACCTCCCTGGACAACCCATTCCAGGCTCTCACCACTCTCATAGGGAAGAATTTCTTCCTCACATCCAGTCTGAATCTCCCCACTTCCAGCTTTATTCCATTCCCCCCAGTCCTGTCACTCCCTGACATCCTCAAAGTCCCTCCCCAGCTTTCTTGGAGCCCCCTTCAGATCCTGGAAGGCCACAAGAAGGTCTCCTGGGAGCCTTCTCCTCTCCAGACTGCACAACCCCAACTCTCTCAGGCTGTCTCCAGAGCAGAGCAGCTCCAGCCCTCTGCTCATCCTCATGGCCCTTCTCTGGACACCTTCCAGCATGTCCATAGCCCTCTTGTAACAGAGGCTCCAGACCTGGGCACAGAGCTCCAGGAGTGGTCTGAGCAGAGTGGAGCAGAGGGGCAGAATCCCCTCCCTGGCCCTGCTGGCCACACTTCTGCTGCTGCAGCCCAGGCTCTGCTTGGCTCTCTGGGCTGCAAGTGCTCACTGCTGGCTCCTGCTGAGCTTCTCCTCCCCCAGCACCCCCAAGTCCCTCTTGCTGCTGTTTGGGGCTGTTCACAAATTTTCTGGATTAAATGGTCATGGGGAGATGTGTGACTTCCAGAGATCCTTGGACAGCAGCCCCTTTGTCTCATCCCAGCTCTTCCCTGTCTCTGAGCAGGACAAGACTTGGTCCCTGTGCTGGGCAAGCTGCGCAGGGGATCACTGTGCCCTGACCCCATTAGCTGGCAGTCAACATCTGTCCCCCTCAGCAGAGCTGACATCTGCTGCTGTGCTGCAGGATGAATGACAAGCAGCTTCTTCTTGGGGGGGGGGCACCTGTTGCCCCCCCAAAATCCAGTTTGGGAGTGTTTGTGTTGGGCTTTTCCCCATTGGTGCTGATTGTGCCCTGGGCTGATCCCCAGCAGTGTGGGCAGCAGGGGCAGGGAGGGGATTCTGCCCCTCTGCTGTGCTCTGCTGAGACCTCCCCTGCAGTGCTGGGGCAGCTCTGGAGCCCTCAGCACAGCACAGACAGGGACCTGCTGGAGCAGGGCCAGAGGAGGCCACAGCAATGCTGGCAGGGCTGGAAGGGCTCTGCTGGGAGGCCAGGCTGAGAGAGTTGGGGTTGTGCAGCCTGGGGAGGAGAAGGCTCCAGGGAGACCTTAGAGCAGCCTTACAGTGCCTGAAAGAGCTCCAGGAGAGCTGGGGAGAGACTTGTGACAAGGGCTGGGAGCGCCTGGATGAAAGGGAATGGATTGAAGCTTGAGGAGGGCAGATTGAGACTGGAGATTAGGAAGAAATTCTTTGGAGTGAGGGTGGGGAGAGACTGGCACAGCTTGCCCAGGGAGGCTGTGGATGTTTCCTCCCTGGAGGTGTTCAAGGCCAGGCTGGATGAGGCCTTGAGCAAGCTGGGCTGGTGGGAGGTGTCCCTGCCCATGGCAGGGGGTTGGAGCTGGATGATCCAAGTGATGATTACAAGTCCAAGTGCCAGGTGCCACAACAACCCCAGGCAGTGCTGCAGGCTGGGGACAGAGTGGCTGAGAGCAGCCAGGCAGAGAGGGACCTGGGGGTGCTGGGTGACAGCAGCTGAACAGGAGCCAGCAGTGTGCCCAGGTGGCCAAGAAGGCCAATGGCATCCTGGCCTGGATCAGGAGCAGTGTGGGCAGCAGGAGCAGGGAACTCATCCTGCCCTGTGCTCAGCACTGCTTAGGCCACAGCTTGAGTGCTGTGTCCAGTGCTGGGCTCCTCAGTTTAAGAAGGACATTGAGAGACTTGAAAGTGTCCAGAGAAGGGCAATGAGGCTGGGGAGGGGTCTGGGGCACAAGGC
Organism: Indicator indicator; assembly: GCF_027791375.1. Taxonomy (NCBI): domain Eukaryota; kingdom Metazoa; phylum Chordata; class Aves; order Piciformes; family Indicatoridae; genus Indicator; species Indicator indicator. Next base: position 5,726,176 of record NC_072044.1, on the reverse strand, counting down.
TGGGGAGGGGTCTGGGGTACAAGGCTGGGGAGGGGTCTGGGGCACAAGGCTGGGGAGGGGTCTGGGGCACAAGGCTGGGGACGGGTCTGGGGCACAAGGCTGGGGAGGGGTCTGGGGTACAAGGCTGGGGAGGGGTCTGGGGCACAGCCCTGTGAGCAGAGGCTGAGGGAGCTGGGGGTGTTCAGCCTGGAGAAGAGGAGGCTCAGGGCAGACCTCATTGCTCTCCACAACTCCCTGAGGGGAGGTTGTAGCCAGGTGGGGGTTGGGCTCTGCTCCCAGGCAACCAGCACCAGAACAAGAGGACACAGTCTCAAGCTGTGCCAGGGGAGGTTTAGGCTGGAGGTGAGGAGAAAGTTCTTCCCAGAGAGAGTGGTTGGGCATTGGAATGGGCTGCCCAGGGAGGTGGTGGAGTCCCCATCCCTGGAGGTGTTCAAGAGGGGATTGGAGGTGGCACTTGGTGCCATGGTTTAGATAGTCATGAGGTGTAGGGTGACAGGTTGGACTCGATGATCCTTGAGGTCTCTTCCAGCCTTCTTGATTCTATGATTCTATGATGGTTTTCCCTCTTCTGCAGTTTCTGAGGAGTTTCCAAGGCTGCTGGGCAGGTGAGGGCCATGGTGGTGCAGGTTGAGGCTCCCCAAGGACCCTGCAGCTGCTGGCAATCAGCCAAGTGGAACACCCTGCAGATGGAGGCTGTGCCAAGGTAGAAGCTCCTGAGCCAGCCCAGCCCAGTGCCCCCAGCCCAGCCTGGCCCTGCAGGGAGCATGTCAAGAGTGAGTCAGGACCAGCTCACCTTGGTGTCTGCCAGCACCACAGCCTTCCTGTGCTGGAGCTGGCTCAGGGGCATGCAGGAGCCCTCTGATGGGGGGTCCTGGGTCATACCCCACTCCTGAGGGGGGGGAGTGTGACTCCATCAGTGGGAGGTGGGGTCAGCCCCTGGTCTCTACTTGATCAGTCCCACCTCCACTCCACAGTGGCCAGAGGAGGTGACAGAGCAGCAGTGACTCAGGGGTCAGGGCTGGGTGCAGACAGGCTCAGGCACTCCTCTGCCATGGAGCTGGCACCAAGCACCTCCCCCATGACTGGCTCTGGAGTTTGCATGTCAGTGCCCAGCCCCTGGCACATGCCTGTGGCACCTCTCTTGTCTTGGCTGGACATGAGCTGTGTGACCTCTCTACCTCTCTGCTCTGCCCTGCTGAGACCACAGCTGCAATCCTGTGTCCAGTTTGGGGCTCCCCAGTTCCAGAGAGACAGAGACCTGCTGGGGAGAGTCCAAGGGAGAGCCACGAGGAGGATTTGGGGACTTGAGCATCTCCCCTGTGAAGAGAGACTGAGAGCCCTGGGGCTGTTTAGTCTGGAGAGGAGAAGGCTGAGAGGGATCTGATCAATGCCTATCAATAGCTGAGGGGTGGGGGGCAAGGGCAGGGGGCCAGGCTCTGCTGGGTGCTGCACAGGAATAAGCCAAGGACCAACAGGTACAAACTTGAGCATGGAAGGTTTCAGCTCAACATGAGGAGAAACTTCTTCACAGTGAGGGTGCCAGAGCCCTGGAGCAGGCTGCCCAGGGGGTTGTGGAGTCTCCTCTGGAGCCTTTCCAGCCCCACCTGGATGTGTCCCTGTGTGCCCTGCCCTGGGTGATGCTGCTCTGGCAGGGGGCTTGGACCTGATGATCTCCTGAGGTCCCTTCCAGCCTCTGAAACACTGTGACACTGTGATGCTGTGTGACCACCAACTGCCAAGCCACCCTCAGCTCCATCAGCACCCCAAGGAGCATCACAGCACACCCTCCCAGCCCCTGCCAGCCTCTCTTTCTTTCCCAGGGAGGTGGTGGAGTCCCCATGGCTGGAGGTGTCCAAGCAAGCTGTGGCCATGGCACTTGGGGCCATGGTTTGGTGGCCATGGTGGGGTTGGGTAGGTGTTGGCCTGGATGAGTTTGGAGGTCTTTGCCAACCCAAACAATTCTGTGACTCTGCGTTGACCAGGAAGGGATTTTGGACATGAGCTTGGATGGGAGGCAGCTGGGACAAAGGCCACCAGACTCCACTTTCAGTCTGACCTGGAGGAGCCTCCAGACCCACAGCTGCAATCTGCAGTCAGTGAGGCCAGACCCAAGCAGTTCTCCTGCTTAGGGCACCCCAAAGCAGCTTGCACCCAGACACCAGGGACTCCTGGACATGAGGATGTGCTCTCAGGGGATACCCAGCACCTAGCTGAGTGACCTGGTAGACCTTGAGCCTCCAAGGCAGAGCAGGTAGGGCTGGGCAAAGGCTCAGGAGCCATGGAGCTACTGCATCCCAGTGAGCAAACTGGGGCTCAGGCTGGTGGTGGGAAGGGATGGAGAGGGGGGGTTGGTGGGACCAGCTGGAGCAGGCATGAGGGAACCAAGAGGGGGCTGAAGTTCAGGAGGTCAGGGTGCTGGGGGTGCTGAATTCTGCTGTGGAGCCAGGAGGGGCAGAAAGGTGACTGCAACACAAAGAAGGGTGGGGAAAAAAAGGAGGAAAAGGTGAAGGAGGCACCATGGGGAGGTGAGCTGGGGGATGAGTTCCTTCATGACACACACAGGAGTCATCTCAGACTGGAGAGAAGCTGATGGGCTGGAAGAAAGCCTCTGGTTGGAGGAAGGAGAGGGAAAACCCCTGCAGGGTCCTGCCCAGATGGGGATGAGGGAAGCCCAGGTGTGAAGCAGGGGGAAGCAGACAATGGGAGCTGGGATATGGAGGAGACCACACAGGTGAGAGACCCCTGGGAGCACCAGGGACAGCTTGAGAGAAAACAGCACAATGTGAGAGCCTGGGGAAAGGAGAGGCTGAGCTGAGCTGATCCCAACAGCTCTGCTTGGCCCTGGAGATCAGCTCCAGATGCTTCAGACCACAGAGCCAGCAGGGATGGACACCAGCACTGAGAGCTGGGCAGCACCCAGCCTGTGGGATGCTGATGGACTGGGAGGAGGGCTCCCAGGGAGCTGGTCCTCTTAGGACATACCTCAGCCAAGGAGACCTGGACCCAGACCCATGAAATGGGATCCCAGCTGGCCCAGAAGCTGCCTAGGATCCTGGCAGGGAGAACTTCCCCTATGGGGCCAGGCTGGGAGAGTTGGGGATGTACAACCTGGAGAAGAGAAGGCTCCAGGGAGACCTCAGAGCAGCATTCCAGACCTGAAGGGCTCCAGGAGAGCTGGAGAGGGACTTTGGGCAAGGGCTGGGAGTGCCAGGATGAGGACAATGGCTTTGAGCTGGGAGAGGGGAGAGTGAAAGTGGAGAGGAGGAAGAAATTGTTGAGAGTGAGGGTGGGGAGAGACTGGCACAGGTTGCCCAGGGAGGCTGTGGATGTCCCCTCCCTGGAGGTGTTCAGGGCCAGGCTGGATGAGGCCCTGAGCAAGCTGGGCTGGTGGGAGGTGTCCCTGCCCATGGCAGGGGGTTGGAGCTGGATGAGCTTTGAGGTCCCTTCCAACCCAACCCATTCCAGGATTCAAAGCCTTCCCTGGCAGCTCCACTGCCCAGCTGCAGGGGTGGGCACACAGCTTCTGCACAGGCTGCTCAGCTGCAAGAAAGAGCAATTGATGCTCTCCAAGACAGACACAAAAAAGCCCCCACAGCCCCTGGGGGGCCCTGCAGAATGGCAATGAGCTGGGTGCCAGCACCCAGCCCCACCACAGCCTGCTGCTGGGCACGTAGCTGCCATCCCCACTGCACCCTGGCTGGATGGGCAGCTCTGGGTGCTAGGGAGACAACCTTGGGGGTGCCAACAGCAGGAGAGTGCCAAACAACCCCAAGGAGCTGAGATCCTCCTTCCCTCACAGCACAGGAAGCTAGAGGCCAGATGGGTGATGGGGGAGGAAGGACAACTTTTGGTGCTGTAGGGCAGTGCAGGATCAGCCATGGGAATGTTTTGCAGCATCTGGGTTTGTCCTGCACAGCTCTGAGCCTGGTGGCATCCAGCAGCTGCCCCATTACCCTTTGCCCCATCTCTTGCTGCCCTTTCCATCCTTCTCCTCACCCCTTCTTGGCTCTGGCACTGAGCAGAATCCCAGAAATGTTCAGGTTGGAGAAGAGCCTCAGGATCACCAGGTCCAACCCAGAGCTCTGCTCTGCAAGGCTCACCTCTGATCCATCTCCCCAAGCACCACATCCAAACCACCTCTGAACACCTCCAGGCTTGGAGACTCCACCACCTCCCTGGGCAGCTCATTCCAATCCCTGGCCACTCTTTTTCCTCCTGTCCAGTCTAACCCTCCCCAGTGGCAGCTGGAGGCCATTCCCTCTTGTTCTGTCACTAATGACCTGTGAGCAGAGACCAGCACCAACCTCTCCACAACCTCCTTTCAGGTAGTTGCAGGCAGCAATGAGCTCTCTCCTCAGCCTCCTCTGTTTCACACTAACCACCCCCAGCTCCCTCAACCACTCCTCAGCAGATTTATTCTCCAGACCCTTCACAGCTTCCTTGCCCTCCTCTGCCCTGGCTCCAGCAGGGATCACTTCCAGCAGTCCTGGCTGCTTTGGTTGGGTTTCTGTCAATCACAAAAGTCTCTGCTCACTAAAAGCAGCTGGAGGAAGGCCAGGGATCTGTTCTTGTCTTCCTCACCACCTCCATCCAGCCTGGCCCTGACTCCAGCCATGGTGCTCTCACATGCAGCCTCCTGGGTACCAGCAATGCCTGAGCAGGAGCCCAGGGACAGCCTCCCTGGAAGTGTCCAAGTGGTGATGAACCCTCCCTGGATGTGCCCTCCCTGGAGGTGTTCAGGACCAGGCTGGATGAGGCCTTGAGCAAGCTGGGCTGGTGGGAGGTGTCCCTGCCCATGGCAGGAGGTTGGCACTGGATGAGCTTTGAGGTCCCTTCCAACCTACCCCTGTGTATGAATCTTTGAATGAATCTATGGCTTTGGTGCCAGGCTGGCAAAGCTGTGCCAGTGGAGGCTGCTGGGCAGGGCAGGGGCTCCAGCACCACCCAGCACCACAGTCCTGGCTGCACTCTTCTGGCTCACAGGTTCTGGAGCAGCTTTTTACATCTTCCCAGCTGCCAACCCAAACCATTCCTTGATTCTAGGAGACAGCAGAAGGGAGGTGACATCCCCCAATCCCCCAACCTGCCTGGGTGACAAAGCCACCTTTCCATCACTCCTCCCAGCAGAGCCAGAGCACAGCCAGCCAGCCCATGTCTGTCTGTCTCATCTCTGTCTATCCACCCTCACTGGATCATTTCTCTCCCTGCATCCAGAGCCCAGGATGAATTTTCTTGGCCTCCTTCAAAGAAGGCAAGTGCCAGCTCCTGGCACCAGGGGTGCTTCTCACTCAGCTCAGTTCATCTTGCTTCCCTTGGCTTGCCAGAGCCCCCCTCTGTGACTCAGTTTCCCCATCTGTTCACAGAGGGAGGGGTGCTGCAAAGCCTGACAGCAGCAGGGGGCTGAGGCTGGGAGCTGCTGTCTGAGCTGTTGCCATAATTAGCTCAGCCCTACAGAATCTCTCTGTCTCCTCTGCACTCCTGGCACTCAGTGCCTTGAACCTCAGAACACACAAAGAGGAGGAACTCAATGAACAGCAGCTGGAGGTCAGCCACTGTGTGCCCAGGTGGGCAAGAAGGGCACCAGCAGCCTGGCCTGGAGCAGCAATGGTGTGGGCAGCAGGGGCAGGGCAGGGATGGTGCCCCTGGGCTGGGCACTGCTGAGGCCACAGCTTGAGTCCTGGGTTCAGTTTTGGGCTCCTCACTCCAAGAAGGACATTGAGAGGCTGGAGCAGGGCCAGAGAAGGGCAACAGAGCTGGGGAAGGGTCTGGAGAAGAGGGCTGGGGAGGAGCAGCTGAGGGAGCTGGGGGTGTGCAGCCTGGAGAAGAGGAGGCTGAGGGAGACCTCATTGATGGAAGGCTGCTCTAAGGTCTCCCTGGAGCCTTCTCTTCTCCCAGCTGAACAGCCCCAACTCTCCCAGCCTGTCCCCACAGGGGAGGTTCTCCATCCCCCTGATCACCTCCATGGCCTCCTCCGGCCTCTCTCCAGCAGCTCCAGGACCTTCCTGTGGATGCAGTGCTCCAGGTGAGGTCTTTTCCAAGAGAAACAATTCTCTGGATTCCTGGGTTTGGGTCTCAACTCTTTCTCTTCACCATCTTGTTGGGAAACCTGAGCTGCTGCCTTCCAGACAGCAAGGTCAGGCAGATTGCCTCCAAGGGGATAAATTATCTTCACAACCTGGAAGAGAGTTTAAGTCACAATCTTCAGGTTTGCTTTGCATCTGCACTTTGGATTTGTTCTCCAGGCAATGATCAGTTCTAGGGGGGGGAACATCTGTCTGTGGTGTTAATTGGAGCCTTCACTTCCCATCTGGCTTCTTCTTCAGCTGATCCAGACCTGCACTGGCCAGCTTCATCCCAACCTAAATAACTTAATGACTTGACTCACAGCAAGCCTGCTCCTCACCCTCCCCATGTTTATGGGGTGCTGGAGGGGGGGAATAACAAGGAGCTACTGCAGCCTTGGGGCACGTGGTGTTTGGGGCAGAAGGTGGAAGTCATCTGTGGCCCAAAATGCCAGCAGGGAGAGCAGCACAGGGAGGGGATTCTGCCCTCTGCTCTGCTCTGCTCAGACCCCACCTGCAGCACTGCCTCCAGCTCTGGAGCCCCAGCACAGGAAGGACCTGGAGCTGCTGGAGAGGGTCCAGAGGAAGGAATGAAGATGATCAGAGGCTGGAGAACCTCCCCTGTGGGGCCAGGCTGGGAGAGTTGGGGCTGTTCAGCCTGGAGAAGAGAAGGCTCCAGGGAGACCTCAGAGCAGCCTTGCAGGACCTGAAGGGCTCCAGGAGAGCTGGGGAGGGACTTGGGCCAAGGGCTGGGAGTGCAGGGATGAGGACAATGGCTTTGAGCTGGGAGAGGGGAGAGGGAGAGTGGAGAGGAGGAAGAAATTGTTGAGAGTGAGGGTGGGGAGAGACTGGCACAGGTTGCCCAGGGAGGCTGTGGCTGTCCCCTCCCTGGAGGTGTTCAAGGCCAGGCTGGATGAGGCCTTGAGCAAGCTGGGCTGGTGGGAGGTGTCCCTGCCCATGGCAGGAGGTTGGCACTGGATGCTCTTGAAGGTCCCTTCCAACCCACCCCAGTCTGTGGTTCTGTGAAGCTCCAAAGGGATTGTCACTAATTAATGCACATCCAGGCTGAACTCATTAGCTCAACAAAAATGAAACTAATCCAACTGCTCTTTGCATCTGGAATTGTTCTCCAAGGGGAACAGGCATGGACAGAAGAGGCTGATCTGGTTGTTTTGGGTTACTCTGTCCTCTCAGGTCCAGACCAGTAGATCTCCTTGGCAATCCTAATTCCCACTCAGACACTGGGGTGGGGAAAACAACCTCCCTCCTCTTGTGAGCTGCCAGCCCCTTCTGCAGCCTTGAATGTGCTAATCTTTGACCTGGGCTGAGTGCAAGGAGGTAAATGTTCCCTCTGGAGCACTGAATCGTGCTGTGAGCATCCTGGGTGGCAATATCTGGTGGTAACCTAAGAGACTGAGAGGTTCAGCTGGGGACTGCAGGATCAGGAGCTGGTCAGCAGGCTGAAGTGTAAAAAAAAAGCAAGAAATTAAAAGGCAGCTGATACCAATCTCTGGTTCCAGCTGTGATTTAGGAGATGTCTTCTTTCTTTTCTGAAGAGCCCTGCTGCATTGGAGAGAGATAAATCCCACCACAGGCCTGATTTCTGGCTCTGTTAATGCCTTGGAGCAGGAGGTGCTATCTCCAGTTCCCTGCCTCCCCCTTATCCACCCAGCAGATCACAATGTCCTGTCAAATGCAGATGGAATAGCAACAGCAGGGCTCAAGACCCCTCTTAGGGCCCTTCTTGTTTGGAAGCAGTGTGCCCAGGTGGGCAAGAAGGGCACCAGCAGCCTGGCCTGGAGCAGCAATGGTGTGGGCAGCAGGAGCAGGGCAGGGATTGTGCCCCTGGGCTGGGCACTGGGGAGGTCACAGCTCAAATCCTGGGCTCAGTTCTGGGCTCCTCACTCCAAGAAGGACATTGAGAGGCTGGACAGGGCCAGAGAAGGGCAACAGAGCTGGGGAAGGGTCTGGAGAAGAGGGCTGGGGAGGAGCAGCTGAGGGAGCTGGGGGTGTGCAGCCTGGAGAAGAGGAGGCTGAGGGAGACCTCATTGCTCTCTACAGCTCCTGAGGGGAGGCTGGAGCCAGGTGGGGGTTGGGCTCTGCTCCCCAGTCTCAGGTGATAGAAGGAGAGGAAATGTCCTGAAATTGCACCAGGGGAGGGTTAGGTTGGAGAGGAGGAAAAATTTCTTTGCTGGAGGAGTGTTGAGGGATTGGAAGAGGCTGCCCAGGGAGGTGGTGGAGTCCCCATGGCTGGAGGTGTCCAAGCAAGGTGTGGCCATGGCACCTGGGGCCAGGGTTTGGTGGCCATGGTGGGGTTGGGTTGGTGTTGGCCTGGATGATTTAGGAGACCTTTGCCAACCCAAACAATTCTCTGATCCTCTCCATCCATATCCATGCAATCTGTGTTCTGTGATTCTCTCTGACCTGCTCCTGCTCCTCTCCAACCAGGGGAGTCCAAAAAGCACCCAGAGCCCCCCTATGGGACTCCCCTGGTTGGAGATCTCCCCTGGCTGCTGACTCACTCTGTGACTTAGCAGCATTTGGACAGCCAGGAAGGAGGATGGCACTGGGCAACCTGCCCTGCTGCTGTCCAGATGGCACCAGGCCCTTCCTCTTTGCCTGCCCAGTGTCCTGCAAGCCACAGCATTTTGTGGCATGGAGCCTGAGCCATCAAGGCTCCTGCAGCCTGCACCAAACATTTCATCTCTGCCCTCTCATTCCCATTTCTCCTCCTCCTGCCCACATTTGGCAGCTTTGGGCATTTTTCAGTGGGTTGTTTTTTTTTTAAGCTCTGCTTTCTTTCTTCCTTGGTCCTCTCCTCTTCCCTCTCCCTTCTCAGCTCATTTGGTTTGGTTTATTTTTTTTTTCCCCCAAGCTGGCTTTCAGAAGGCCTCATTTCACAAGAGGTTCTTCTGCATGAAGAGCAAAAAATCAGCAATGCAGTGGAGAATTCAATGCAGAGCAGAAAGGGAACTGGGAAACCAAACTGCTTTGATCCTGGCCTTGCCCTGGAGATGGCCAAAGCTGCTTCTTGTCCCTCCTCCTTGGTGCTCCTGTGGTGATAGGATGAGGGCAAAGGTTTGAAACTGGAGCAGGGCAGATTCAGGTTGGACATCAGGAGGGAGTTCTGCACAGTGAGGCTCTGGAACAGGTTGCCCAGGGAGGTGGTAGAGGCTCCATAGAATGATAGAATCAGTCAGGGTTGGAAGGGACCCCAAGGCTCAGCCAGTTCCAACCCCCCTGCCATGCCCAGGGACACCTCACACTGGATCAGGCTGCCCAGAGCCTCATCCAGCCTGGCTGCAAACACCTCCAGGGATGGAGCCTCAACCACCTCCCTGCACAACCCATTCCAGGCTCTCACCACTCTCATGGGGAAGAACTTCTTCCTCACATCCAGCCTGAATCTCCCCACTTCCAGCTTTATTCCATTCCCCCTAGTCCTGTCACTCCCTGACAGCCTAAAAAGTCCCTCCCCAGCTTTCCTGTAGCCCCCTGCAGATCCTGGAAGGCCACAAGAAGGTCTCCCTGGAGCCTTCTCCTCTCCAGACTGCACAACCCCAACTCTCTCAGGCTGTCCTCACACCAGAGCAGCTCCAGCCCTCTGCTGCTCCTCATGGCCCTTCTCTGGACACCTTCCAGCATGTCCATAGCCCTCTTGTAACAGAGGCTCCAGCCCTGGACACAGAGCTCCAGGAGTGGTCTGAGCAGAGTGGAGCAGAGGGGCAGAATCCCCTCCCTGGCCCTGCTGGCCACACTTCTGCTGCTGCAGCCCAGGCTCTGCTTGGCTCTCTGGGCTGCAAGTGCTCACTGCTGGCTCCTGCTGAGCTTCTCCTCCCCCAGCACCCCCAAGTCCCTCTCCTCAGGGCTGCTCTCCAGCCAGTCCCTACCCAGCCTGTACCAGTGCTTGGGATTTCCTCTCCCCATCCCTGGAGACATTCAGGATCAAACTTGCTGTGGCCCTGAGCGAGGTGGAGGTGTCCCTGCAGACTGCAGGGGGGTTGGACAATCCCAGAATCCCAGAATCAGAGAAACATTCAGGTTGGAAAAGAGCCTCAGGATCACCAGGTCCAACCCTGAGCCCTACTCTGCAAGCCCTACTCTCCTCAGAGACTTCCCAGCCCTGTCTGGTTGCATTCCTGTGCAAGCCTTGGTGCCATGGTTTAATAGTCATGAGGGCCTGGGTGACAGGTTGGGCTTTGATGACCCTTGAGGTCTTTTCCAGCCTGGTTGATTCTGTGATTCTATGGTCCTGCTCTGGCAGGGGGGTTGGATTTGATGATCTTTGGATGTCCCTTCCCAACCCAGAGCTCTGCTCTGCAAGGGTCACCTCTGATCCATCTCCCCAAGCACCACATCCAAACCACCTCTGAACACCTCCAGGCTTGGAGACTCCACCACCTCCCTGGGCAGCTCATTCCAATCCCTGGCCACTCTTTTTCCTCCTGTCCAGTCTAACCCTCCCCAGTGGCAGCTGGAGGCCATTCCCTCTTGTTCTGTCACTAATGACCTGTGAGCAGAGACCAGCACCAACCTCTCCACAACCTCCTTTCAGGTAGTTGCAGGCAGCAATGAGCTCTCTCCTCAGCCTCCTCTGTTTCACACTAACCACCCCCAGCTCCCTCAACCACTCCTCAGCAGATTTATTCTCCAGACCCTTCACAGCTTCCTTGCCCTCCTCTGCCCTGGCTCCAGCAGGGATCACTTCCAGCAGTCCTGGCTGCTTTGGTTGGGTTTCTGTCAATCACAAAAGTCTCTGCTCACTAAAAGCAGCTGGAGGAAGGCCAGGGATCTGTTCTTGTCTTCCTCACCACCTCCATCCAGCCTGGCCCTGACTCCAGCCATGGTGCTCTCACATGCAGCCTCCTGGGTACCAGCAATGCCTGAGCAGGAGCCCAGGGACAGCCTCCCTGGAAGTGTCCAAGTGGTGATGAACCCTCCCTGGATGTGCCCTCCCTGGAGGTGTTCAGGACCAGGCTGGGTGAGTCCTGGAGCAAGCTCCCTGAAAAAAATTCTTCCTCCTGTCCAGCCTAAACCTCCCCTGCAGCAGCTTGAGGCTGTTCCCTCTTGTTCTGTCACTAATTCCCTGGGAGAAGAGCCCAGCACCAACCTCCCCACAAGGTACTTCCAGATGGAGACAGGAATGAGGTCTCCCTTTGAGGCTCCCTTCCAGCCTGGTGCCTTCAGTGGCTCTGTGGCATTCTGCATCTCCCTGGCTTCTGTAGCCCCACACAGGCAGCTGGGCTCAGCTGCTGAGCCAAGCCTGGGCCATCAGCTCTTCCTTTCCCCACAGCAGGGGATGTGTGGCAGCCTCTGGGGTGGCCACTTCCACGGGGATGGTCTCCCATGGTGAGGGCAAATAGACATAGAGTGGGGGGGGGGGGGGTTGGAAGGGACCCCTGGAGATCACCCAGTCCAACCCCCATGCCCAGGCAGGGGCTCCTAGAGAAGGTCACACAGGAGCACCTCCAGGTGGGTTTGGAATGACTCCAGAGATGGAGACTCCACCACCTCTGGGCAGCCTGCTCCAGGGCTCTGCCACCCTTAAACTGCAGAAGTTCCTCCTGATGTTCAGATGAACTTCTGATGTTGCAGCCTGTGCCCTTTGCTCCTTGTCCTGTCCCTGGGCACCACTGAACAAAGCCTGGCCCCAGCCTCCTGACAGCCACCCTTGGAGTATTGATCAGCACTGATCAGATCCCCCTCAGGCTGCTCCTCTCCAGACTGAACAGCCCCAACTCTCTCAGCCTCTCCTCCCAGAGCTGCTCCAGGCCCCTCAGCAGCTTTGTAGCCCTTTGCTGTCCTCTCTCCAGCAGTTCCCTGTTCTTCCTGAGCCCTCTGTGTGTCCTAATTCCTCAAGTCCTGGGGATTCATTCCCTTGCCCCTCTTCTGTTTCTTCTCTCTTTCCAAGCAGCACTTCCCATCCTTGCTCTGAGGAGAAGCCCTCACAGATGCTGCTGCCTGCAAGCAGGAGCCAACAGCCAAGAACTTCTCTTTTTTATTACCCCCAGTTCTGAGCTTATTTCAGCTCCTTCCATCATTTCCCAGCCCTTGCCAAGAGTCTTAAATCATTTCCCTCTCACTTACCTCAGGATCCTGGGGGAGAAGCCAACGATCCAGGAAAATCCTGGAGGGCTGTGTCCAGGAGTGGTGGAGCAGGGAGGGAGCCCTGGAGCTGTCCTGGGGGCAAATATATGACTTGATGTGAGCTGTGCCAACTATCCCAGGCTTGGTGTGAGCTGTGCCCAAGGACCAGGCTTGGTGTGAGCTGTGCCAACTGCCCAGGCTTGGTGTGAGCTGTGCCAACTGCCCAAGCTTGGTGTGAGCTGTGCCCAAGGACCAGGCTTGGTGTGAGCTGTGCCAACTGCCCAGGCTTGCTGTGAGCTGTGCCAACTGCCCAAGCTTGGTGTGAGCTGTGCCCATGGATCAGTCTTGGTGTGAGCTGTGCCAACTGCCCAAGCTTGGTGTGAGCTGTGCCCATGGATCAGTCTTGGTGTGAGCTGTGCCAACTGCCCAAGCTTGGTGTGAGCTGTGCCCATGGATCAGTCTTGGTGTGAGCTGTGCCAGCTTCCTAGGCTTCATGTGAGCTGTGCCCACTGCCCAGGCTTGCTGTGAGCTGTGCCCACGGCCCAGGCTTGGTGTGAGCTGTACCCAAGGACCAGGCACACTGAGTGCCCCCTCAGGGCTGTGACCCAGCAGTAGGAAGGGTCACATCCAGAGCACGGCCACCTCAGTGCAGGCTCTCAGCACCCTTGGGTGCATTCAGTGCTGCCCACCAGCATCAGGTGGCCTCACAGCTCCCTTTGGGGCATGGAGGATGTGCCTGGGGTTGGAGGGCAGCACTCCCTGATGGGTACAAGTGAGATTTTCCTTTCCATTGGGCATCAGGTGCCCTGGGGGTCCTCAGGCCCCTGCTTCACACCCACCCACCCAGGTGGGGAAGGGGGAGCTGGGTTCTGGGTGAGTGCTCCTTGCTTCTGCAGTGGCAGAGAGCTTGAGTGAGCCAGGCTCCAGCTGCAGGCTGTGGATGCTGCCTGGTTTGTCAGAGAGAGGAATTTTCTGTGCACAAAGGATTTCTGTTTGCTGTTTGGGCTGAAGGATGCTGCTGGAAGGGGATGAGGAGGAAAATTGTCTTTGTGATTGAGCAGTGGTAGATACAAAGCTCCTGTGTGTGCCTGGGACAAGAGCAGCAGCTCAGAGAATCCTGGAATGGGTTGGGTTGGAAGGGACCTCAAAGCTCAGCCAGTGCCAACCCCCTGCCATGGGCAGGGACACCTCCCACCAGCCCAGCTTGCTCCAGGACTCATCCAGCCTGGCCTTGAACACCTCAAGGGAGGGGACAGCCACAGCCTCCCTGGGCAACCTGTGCCAGTCTCTCCCCACCCTCACTCTCAACAATTTCTTCCTCCTCTCCACTCTCACTCTCCCCTCTCCCAGCTCAAAGCCATTCTCCCTCATCCTGGCACTCCCAGTCCTTGCCCAAAGTCCCTCTCCAGCTCTCCTGGAGCCCTTCAGGTCTGGAATGCTGCTCTGAGGTCTCCCTGGAGCCTTCTCTTCTCCAGGTTGTACATCCCCAACTCTCCCAGCCTGGCCCCATAGGGGAAGTTCTCCCTGCCAGGATCCTGGGCAGCTTCTGGGCCAGCTGGGATCCCATTTCATGGGTCTGGGTCCAGGTCTCCTTGGCTGAGGTATGTCCTAAGAGGACCAGCTCCCTGGGAGCCCTCCTCCCAGTCCATCAGCATCCCACAGGCTGGGTGCTGCCCAGCTCTCAGTGCTGGTGTCCATCCCTGCTGGCTCTGTGGTCTGAAGCATCTGGAGCTGATCTCCAGGGCCAAGCAGAGCCAGGGAAGGTTCTCCCTAACATCCACTCTCAATCTCCTCCACGCCCAGGGCAGAGCTTGAAGGGAAGGATATTTGTGAGGTCCCTGTGCTTTCCACTCTGCCTCCCTGCCACCTCCAGCCCTCCTGTGCCTCTCCCTTCCCCTTGCAGCATCCAGTGGGAGTTGCTGGGATGCCCAAGGGGAAGCTGTGTGCACCAGAGCATGGTGGAGCCTATGGGGAGGCTCCCATCCCACCTCAGAGATGAGCACTGCTGGGCAAGTGATCTGCAGGAGGCTCTGCAGTTACTGGAAGCCTGTGGTTTGTTCCCAAGGCTGAGCTGTGATTCAGCAGCAGAGGCAGGGAGGCACAGCCCTCCCAAACGGCTCCAGGGACCCAGCCAGCAGCTCCACCTCCAGGAGGCCAGCAGCAGCCCCAGGAGGGGAGGGCAACTGCTTGGCAATGAACTCAGCCAGGCTGCTGTGATGCTGTGGCTGCCTCTGACATCCCAGAGATGTCAGCAGACAAAGCTCTGTCTCCTTGGCTCAGCAGGCAAAGATTTCACTCCCTCCTAGAATCACAGAATGGGAAGGGTTGGAAGGGATCTCTGCAGAGCACAGACTGCAACCCCCCTGCCAGAGCAGGGTCCCCCAGGGCAGGGCACACAGGAACACATCCAGGTGGGGCTTCAAAGTCTCCAGAGGAGACTCCACAACCTCTCTGGGCAGCCTGCTCCAGGGCTCCAGCAGCCTCACACCAAAGAAGTTTCTCCTCATGCTGAGGTGGAACTTTCTGGGTTCCAGCTTGTGTCCATTTCCCCTTGTCCTGTCACAGGACACCACTGACAAGAGTCAGGCTCCTGCTTCCTGACCCCCACCCTTCAGATGTTTGCAATCAATAACATCTCCTCTCAGTCTTCTATTCTCCAGCTCAAAGCCATTGTCCCTCATCCTGGCACTCCCAGCCCTTGTCCATAGTCCCTCCCCAACTCTCCTGGAGCCCCTTCAGGTCCTGGAAGGCTGCTCTGAGGTCCCTCTGGAGCCTTCTCTTCTCTTGGCTCCCCACACTTGTTACCATCCCTGAGAGACTCTCGTGTTCTTCAGTGCCAGTCTGGGGTGAAGCTGCCCTGGCACATCTTGGCCACCCTCTAGAACCACCACTCCCCATTTCCAGGCATTTTAGCCAATAAAGCTCTTCTCTAGCTTCCTTCCCCTGCTTCTTGTAGGGCTGTTTGTGTCCCTAGGACTGGGTTTGGATGTGCCCACAGCCCTCTGCAGTCTTCAGGGGTCCCCAGTGATAGGATGAGAGGGAATGGATTAAAGCTTGAGGAGGGGAGAGTGAGACTGGAGATGAGGGTGGGGAGAGCCTGGCACAGGTTGCCCAGGGAGGCTGTGGCTGTCCCCTCCCTGGAGGTGTTCAAGGCCAGGATGGATGAGGACCCGAGCAAGCTGTGCTGGTGGGAGGTGTCCCTGCCCATGCCAGGGGGCTGGAGCTGGATGTTGAAAGTTCTTCACAGAGAGAGTGGTTGGCCATTGGATTGTGCTGCCCAGGGAGGTGGTGGAGTCACCATCCCTGGAGGTGTTCAAGAGGGGATTGGAGGTGGCACTTGGTGCCATGGTTTAGTAGTCATGAGGTGTAGGGTGACAGGTTGGACTCGATGATCCTTGAGGTCTCTTCCAGCCTTCTTGATTCTATGATTCTATGATTCTATGATTCTATGTTGTTGAAGGTCCCTTCCAACCCAACCCATTCCATGAACCTATGAATCCCAGGCTGCCTCTGAGGTCCCAGGAGTTGTATCAGGGCAGGCTGAACGCCCACCAAGGCAGCAGCAGCATCTTCCCAGACCCTGTTTTGGTTGGGAAGAGCTGGAAAAGGTCCAGCTCCCTGCACACAGAGCTCTGACGAAGCTGAAAGCACAAAACTTTTATTTTTCTGTCAGTTTCTTGTGCTCTGCTGGAGCTGTGGCCAGCTCCTGCTTCACCCACGGCTCAACAAAGCACTCAGCAGGCCCTGGGGAATCTGTGGCTGCCTCTGTGGGGAGCAGTTGGGTTTGGCAGGATGGGTTTGTGCTCAGCAGGCTCCTGATGTCCTCAGCCCTACCCATGAGAGAACTGCTGCCTCTTAAAGCTGCTCACAACTCTTTGGTGCCTTTGCCACCTGCCTCACCACCCAGAGCTCCTTCACCACCCAAAACTGCTTCACCACCCAAAGCTTCCTCACCAACCAAAGCTCCCTCACCACCCAAAGCTCCTTCACCACCCAAAGCTTCCTCACCACCCAAAGCTTCCTCACCACCCAAAGCTCCCTCACCACCCAAAGCTCCTTCACCACCCAAAGCTCCCTCACCACACAGAGCTCCTTCACCACCCAAAGCTCCTTCACCACCCAGAGCTGCTTCACCATCCAAAGCTCCTTCACCATCCGAATCTTCTTCACCACCCAAAGCTCCTCCACCACCCAAAGCTCCTCCACCACCCAAAGCTCCTTCACCACCCAAAGCTCCTTCACCACCCAAAGCTTCTTCACCACCCAGAGCTGCTTCTGCTGGGCAGTTATTTGCTGCAGAAGGATTCCTGTGCAGGAAGCCAACATCTTGGGGTGGTGGAACTAAGCCCTGGGAACAGAATGTTCCAGGAGGAACTTAGAGTGATGGAGTGGTTGAATGGGAAGGGACCTTCAAAGCTCCTCATGTCCAACCCCCTGCAGTCCCCAGGGACAGCCCCAACCACAGCAGGTTGCTCACAGCCCCAAACAACCTGACCTGCAGTGGTGCCAGCCATGGGGCAGCTCCCAGCTCTCTGGGCAGCCTGGCACAGGCTCTCCCCACCCTCAGGGGCAAACATTTCTCCCTTCTCTCCACTCTCAATCTGCCTCTTTGCATTCAAACCATCCTCCCTTGTCCTGTCACAACAGACCCTGCTCAAAACTCTGTCCCAGGTCCCTTGAAGCACTTCAAGGCCACCAGAAGGTCTCCCTGGAGCCTTCTCTTCTCCAGGCTGAACAATCCCAACATCAGTGGGGTGCACACACCCAGGGCCCCCCTGCACACCCAACCCTCCTGTTGCTGTCCTCTCCAAGGTGGCTTTGGGTGGGGTTTGTGCTGAGCAGCCTCGTGGTGCCATCTCCCCTTGCTGCCCGGGGGACTCAAAGTGCTTTGGGAGCAGAAGTCCTGGAAGCAGCAGCCTGGTGGTGCTCAGCTCCTGTCCCTGCTGAGCCTGGGGTGCTGAGCTGCTCTCACTCCAGGTCACCACCTGTGGGCTCAGCTGTAGAGCTTAGAGCACTGCCAGCTGCTCATAGAGCTGATGCCAAGCAGGAAGGGCACCGTGTGGGGAGGAAATCCTTCTCTGACTCCTGGTGGGGTGGTCCTGGCCCTGCTCTGACCCTCTGCAGGTCACTGCTCCAGCTGTGGGGGCAGCCACGACCTCTCCATGGCTCATGGCACACGAGGCAGGCACAGCAGCATGGCAGGGAGGACTCAGGACCCCGCAGGGACATCCATCCCCAGAGCCCCTCACAGACGCCAAGCTTTGGACCTCCTGCCCCCAGCCTCTTCTTGCAGGACACTGCTCAAGGAGCTCTGAGCACCCTTCTCATTCATCCCTCTGGGGTGTTCCAGAGCGTGATGCAGGCTGGGAAATGATGGGAGCAGGGCAGCCCTGAGCCAGGCTCTGTCTGGATGGGTGCCAGAGAGGTTCTGGGTGGAGATGGCAAGAAGGATGTGGAGGTGCTGGAAGGTGTCCAGAGAAGGGCCAGGAGGATGAGCAGAGGGCTGGAGCTGCTCTGCTATGGAGACAGCCTGAGAGAGTTGGGGTTGTGCAGGCTGGAGAGGAGAAGGCTCCCAGGAGACCTTCTTGTGGCCTTCCAGGATCTGAAGGGGGCTCCAAGAAAGCTGGGGAGGGACTTTGGAGGGTGTCAGAGAGTGATAGGACTGGGGGGGATGGAGCAAGGCTAGAAGTGGGGAGATTCAGATTGGATGTTAGGAAGAAATTCTTCCCCAGGAGGGTGGTGAGAGACTGGCACAGGTTGCCCAGGGAGGTGGTGGAAGCCTCATCCCTGGAGGTGTTTGCAGCCAGGCTGGAGGTGGCTGTGAGCAACCTGCTGTGGTGTGAGGTGTCCCTGGGCATGGCAGGGGGGTTGGGACTGGCTGAGCCTTGAGGTCCCTTCCAGCCCTGACAATTCTCTGACTCTATGACTGCAGTCCCTGGGTGGTGGCTGAAGGGATCTGCTGCCATTGGTGCACCTCCTGCCATGGGAACCTGCTGCAACCCCCCTGAAGGTGTGACCTGTAGAAAACCCAAGTTTGTCCTCACCCCACTGCCCCCCTCCAGCCCAGCTCTTGTTCCCCCTCAGCACACAGAGGTGGGTACAGTGCCAGGTGGGGCTTTGCCTCCTCAACTCCATTGGAATCAGATCCTCAAGGTCACACCAGAAGTCTCAGGCCAGCATGCTGGAATCCACCTTGCTCCAGACACCTGGTCTGGCCTCTCCCACCATGTCCCCCTGTCCCCTCTTGCCCCTGGGGCCTCCTGGAACTTGTCCACAGCTCAAATTTCTTGCACTTGCAGACTGCTTCAGTGTGAGCTCAAACCATCACACAGACCAACCCAACAGGAGGTGCTGGGAGGGGACAGTGCAGAGGGCACCTTGAGTCTTCCCAGTCCCTGTGGTAGGACTTCTGTCCAGTGAAGGTGGGGAAGCACTGACACAGGTTGCCCAGGGAGGCTGTGGATGCCAGGCTGGATGAGGCCTTGAGCACCCTGGTCTGGTGGGAGGTGTCCCTGCCCAAGGCAGGGGGCTTGAACTGGATGTCCTTCAAGGTTCCTCCCAACCCAACCCAGGCTGTGAATCTCTCAATGAATCTATGGCTTTGGTGCCAGGCTGGCAAAGCTGTGCCAGTGGAGACTGCTGGGAAGGTCAGGGGCACCAGCACCACCCAGCATCAATGTCCTGGCTGGACTCTTCTGGCTCACAGGTTCAGTTTTTAGATCTTTATTTGCCAGCTGGCATCTGTCAAGCAGCAAGCCTGGGCTTTGGGGATGAGGACAATGCCCTGTGCATGCCAGGGCTGGTGCTGACAGGGCCAGGCTGCCTTCCAAGCAGCCAGGGACAAGCTGGCATGGAGGAGCTCCATCCAGCTCCCAGCTCTGCCTGGTGTTGGCTGATATCTCTTTCTCCCAAGGCCACCACTCCTGGGGATGCATCCAGCAGGATTCACAAACCTCACATTTCACCCAGGGTGGGGAGCCAGAAGTGATGTGCCCATGAGGGCACCCTACTGAGGTGGAGTCAGCTCCCCTCAGCCAGGAGAGGTTTTCTCACATCCCCTCCACCTGTGTCATTGTCACCTGCCAGTCCCAGCCTGGCTGTGAGAGCTGCCAGGGTGAGGCAGGAGGCTGTGAAATGTCTTTGTGGTGGGAGCCACCCAACAGCTGGAGTCCAGCTTGCAGACAGCATGGCCCAGCACCAGCACTGACTTGCCTCTGATGTGGGAGGGATGCTGGCAGGAGCATGCAGGGTGCTGGAGTCTGACCCCCAGAGAGCCACAAAGCTTCCAGCAGTGACACAGGAGGGCAGTGACCAACCAGGAGATGCATTTGGGTGACAACAACCCCATGAGGACTCCAGGATTGGGGCAAAGGGCTTGGAAACTGCTGGGTGACAACAGCTGAAGATGAGGCAGGGTGTGCCCAGGTGGGCAAGAAAGGCACCAGCAGCCTGGCCTGGAGCAGTAATGGTGTGGGCAGCAGGAGCAGGGCAGGGATTGTGCCCCTGGGCACTGGGGAGGTCACAGCTCAAATCCTGGGCTCAGTTCTGGGCTCCTCACTCCAAGAAGGACATTGAGAGGCTGGAGCAGGGCCAGAGAAGGGCAACAGAGCTGGGGAAGGGTCTGGAGAAGAGGGCTGGGGAGGAGCAGCTGAGGGAGCTGGGGGTGTGCAGCCTGGAGAAGAGGAGGCTGAGGGAGACCTCATTGCTCTCTACAGCTCCTGAGAGGAGGCTGGAGCCAGGTGGGGGTTGGGCTCTGCTCCCCAGTCTCAGGTGATAGAAGGAGAGGAAATGTCCTGAAATTGTGCCAGGGGAGGGTTAGGTTGGAGAGGAGGAAAACTTTCTTTGCTGGAGGAGTGTTGAGGGATTGGAAGAGGCTGCCCAGGGAGGTGGTGGAGTCCCCATGGCTGGAGGTGTCCAAGCAAGGTGTGGCCATGGCACTTGGGGCCATGGCTTGGTGGCCATGGTGGGGTTGGGTTGGTGCTGGCCTGGGTGACCTTGGAAGCTTTTTCCCACCCAAAGAGTTCTGTGATTCTCTGGCCTCAGGTGATGCAAGGTGGTTGTTGCTCTTAAGAGATTTCTGCCAACAAAAAAAAAGCTGTCAGACATTTTCCTATGGCTTCAAATCCCTGATAACCTTCAAGGGTTTTATTTCAGAAGTTTTACTTAAATGAAGCCCAGGAGAGAGCTGATGGGAAAGAGGAAAACAGCCTGAGGAAGAGTCTGGGGAAGGATTGGAGTGATAGGACATGGGGGGATGATTTGGAACTCAAAGAGGCAGATTGAGAGTGGAGAGAAGGGAGAGAGGTTTGACCCTGAGGGTGGGGAGAGCCTGGTCCAGGCTGCCCAGAGAGGTGAGAGCTGCCCCATGGCTGGCACCACTGCAGGTCAGGTTGTTTGGGGCTGTGAGCAACCTGCTGTGGTTGGGGCTGTCCCTGGGGACTGCAGGGGGTAGGACTGGAGGAGCTTTAGAGAAGGCCCTCGAGAATCAGGAGTTTAAATTTCCCTTCCCACTCAGACCAGGCTGTGATTCTCTGCTGATTCTATAAACCTTCCATGTCTCAAGGCAGAGCTGACACAGAGCTGGTCAGGGCTCCTCTGTCACTCAGTGTCCCTTTGGCACCTGGTGTGGGATTCCCAGGGACCTCCTCCTCCCAAGCCCTGAGCTCTGCCTGGGATTGGCCTTCACAGAACCATTTCATCTTCTTCAGCTTTGCATTTCTGAGCCACTTGGCATACCAGCAGCTGAAGTTTTCCCACCCAGTGGCCTCCAGGCCACTGCAAGATCTGAAGCAAAGATACAGGCAAGGGGAAGGAAAAAAAAAAAGAAAGGAGCAGAAACCAAACTCCTGTGAGATCAAAGCACTTTCTGCCTAGAGATTTCCAATGGGATCAGGACATGCTCTGGCTGCTTTCTCCTGCTGCCTTCATCATGCAGATGAGCTCCATGCCAGCTTGGCCTCCTTTCCTCCTACCACCTTGGCTCCAGCTTTGTTTCATTAACGCTGGGCTGCCTTCCTCAGGGCATTCATTCCCCAGGCACTG